>NW_009595140.1:0-55776 GCF_000690535.1 Cariama cristata | reverse complement strand
GCAGGAATTTAATATATAGCCATAAAGTTGATAAGGAGATGTTAAGACTTTTCAGTGTCACAGCTTCTTCCTGTTACCGGGATGACTTCATTAGACACTGTGCGCCAACAAATCAATAGCTAATATTGCTCACTAGATGAAATAAAAAAGTAAAACTAAATCAAGTAGTAGCAGCAATACTAAATAGCTTTTCATTATCTAATCCATAGAACATCTGTGTCAACACATTAAGTGTTACTAGTATTCATTGTTAACTATTAAAATAAAAACTATATAGTTAGGCAAATTCATATGCCTGAAATCTAGGGCTTTATAGAAGATCTTGAAAATAATAAAAATCTAAGGCTTTATAGAAAAAAAACCATACATCTTGAGTAGTCAGTACAACCTCTGGAAATAAAACAGATTATTACCTTTCAGTGATACAGAGAATAGGCAAATCTTTTTAATGGTGCCTGGTCATGCATTTTCTGCAATCTGGGATGCAGTGCTTTAGAAATTCTCAGGTCAAATGCATAGATGTACAAATCTCTTCTGAAGGGAGTTTTTCCATGGCTTACGGTGGGGAGATACAATCTTGCTAGATTTTGGAAATGTTAGGCCTGCTACTGAGTTAAATTTTTGTCAGGCAAATATTCCATGGATTTAGCACTATGAATTTCTCGCTTTCACCAAACTCTTCATATATTATAAAAAAAAAATCTTAGGAAGTGGCTGCCTTTTTGTTTTGAAATTTTTGAAATAATATTTCTGTATTTATTCAAAATCAGTATTCTTTCCAAAAATATGTTTCTTTTTCACTTTTTAGAAGTTGCGTCCATTTATACCTTTTCACATACTAGGGCAAATGTGTTAAAAATTTTTATTTGCCGTAAATTTAGAAATGCCTTCTCTATTAGCAGTAATGAACTGTAAAATCTCATATACAGCTACATTCCATTAATATTGAAAAGTTTTTTACCATTTGTACACAGTGGGGATGAGGCTGTAATCCTATTACCGGACTAATAAGAATTGTTATTTGTGGCTAGCATTATCTTTGGTAATTTGATTGTACAGTTGTTATAGAAGCACTGTTTCTTAGAATAACCACTTTGTTTTTTGAAAAAAAGCAGTTAGTTGTGGACTAGTCATTCATCAAGTAAATAACTAATTTTAACAAGCCATAAATGTCAGTTGTATTCTACCAAATGTTGGAATGCTATTTGAGGGATGGGCTCATCATGGAAATCAGTGATGGATCAGCAATTGCATGCAGTATCCCTAGTTAAATTTGGTTTTGGAAGGTCCAGACACAGTTCTATAGAATAAGAAGTGGGGGTGGAATAAAACAGCATACTTTTTCCAGTGACCTGTTGTTGTTTTTTTTAATCTACTGAAAAAAAATTGTGGTACCAGTTTAATGCCAGTGTTCAACCTTCAGTGAATCAAGATCTCCAAGTTCTCTATTTTTGCTATTTAAAATACACCTTACCCCTGAACGGCGAGGGAAACCAAACCCCACCTTTTTCTAATTTGTGGACTAACGTATCAGAAATTTAACATACATAATTATATCAAAATATCGAAGTAGGCATTACAAAATGAGAAAAATTGTGAAAGTCTTCTAAATGACTGCAAATTTTTGAGAGCTTCGTTGTTTTCTGGAAGTAGAAAATAGTCCCTAGTTGTTTAGTCATTTTTATTAAGCACACAATATGTGATGGTGCTGGCAAAAAAAAATAATATCTGGAGTTGGTTACTCTGATCAACCTAGCTCTAAGGTTTCCTTATAAATCAGAAAATATGCTGTAACTCTGAAAGAGATGTATAAAGGATTTAGATAATCCACTTCCCTCTTATGGTTGAAAGTAACCTTGAAATATTTCTAGAATGATCATAGCCAGAAATAACAAACACAGCCATTGTCAATGATAGTGCTTGTTGACAAGGTATTGGCAATGTATATACAGTAAATGCGAGGGAGCTTTCTTCTAAGTGAGCAGGATGGCCGAGCAGATATCTATCCATTTCTCTATCTAAAAATTACATCATGATTGACAACAGGTTTGTTCAGTATATTCATGAATTGACTTCAGTGGTAAAAGCTCATTACTGCTTTGTTAGTGGAATATGCTACCAATTCTTCAGGTCCACATGGATACACTTGGGCAGATAAATTCAATTTTTAGGAATGTACATTTTCCAAGCCTGAACAAGCCATACATTTACATTCACACGTAACAGTCCCCATTTTACCAAAATAGGTCTATAAATTTTTGAGCTAATCTGATGTTAGGCAATGAGGAAGAGAGAAGAAACAATTAATACGCCAGTATCTCTACTACTGGTAGAATTCCACTCATGTTTGTAAAGCTCTAGAGATTCATACTGTATTGTATCTTCCAGACAAACTGTTTGACTCCCTGTTTTCAGGTCTTTTTTTTCATAGACATAAAAAACATTCCTCAGTAAGAGCAGATTTCCCGTTGTACCTCGTTCTCTTTCTGCATGGAGGAACGGCAGTATGGCATGGTATACACATGGAATGAGGACACAAAGTAAATGAATCCTAGAAGGCATATTTGATTTAAAACAGTGCAGTAATTGTTCATTTCTTATGTAAAATAAAGACGAAGAATGTGAAGTAACAGTAAAACTTTCAACTGAAAGCTATGAAAAGACAATAAAGTTAATTAAAAATCCCATTTTCTTCGGCTAACCTTATTTCCCAGAATTGGCTTTGTTAATGACTAGAAAGTAAGTGAAATGGGATCGATAGCTCGTCTCCTCTTTGTTGTAATCATTACCTAGTAGTTTTCTTTCTTAATCTGTTCTCTCTTCAGTCTTTATTCTGCATGTCAAAATCGAGTCACTTTCTGGATTATGTGCTTCCTACACCCCAAAATACGCTTCAGTGAAATAAGTATTGCTGATTTCAACTAAAATGTGTACCAGCTTAAATTCTTCGTCCTATGAGATAAAGAGGTTTGAGAGAGGTTAGAGAAAAAGGTCATAGTAGTCTACTTATGGCAAATTCTAGCCTTTACAGAACAATATTTTATCAAATTAAATTATGTAGACTCGTGTCTCGTTTTACTCTTGGAACAAGAAAGATTCAGAAGTGGAATCTACGGTCTCAGCTTCTTTCACAAATGATATCCACTTATTCTTAGGTATCTTAAAAAGTGACTTTGCAAATTAAAGTTGGTAATGCTGTAACTTCTTTACTTATTTCTTCCTCATTCCTGAGTAAAAGCAAATGTTTTAAAAAAGGCAGAGGGTAACTGTATTTTTCCTGCACTTTGCCTATCTATATCTGTCATTTCAGTAGGGAATACATGCCTTTAAGTTTCTGCTTTGGCTATGACTCTTCCGAACTGTGTGACTCCTACATAAGACAGCAGAAGGATGAATTTTCTGTGAAGGCTGAGGATATGGTATGTTTTCTCTGATGGAATTCAGGACTTCAGGGTCTTGATCTACTGTTCTGCAGATGGCGAGTCATCTTCTTTCTATGAAATAAGTGCTAGTTATGAATTCTAAGGTATAATACATATCAGAACTGGGAAGTGCTCTTCGAAGAGGCTCGTGTTACAGATGAAGTTTTTGGCGTGCAGCTTAAGTTGATGAAATTTTTTCTGATGTGTGTGTTTATTTGTACACATACGTATAAATACACACTACAGTGCAAATTGTGCCTTGGCAACCACTATGCTATTTTGAAAACAAAAAAGAGCCTAAAATTCCAGACTGGATTTCAGATACTGAATCAAATATCTTGTCATCATATTATTACCCCTCTGTAGCAACCAGTATGGAGTGAGACTTATTGTGTTTAAAGGCAAAGTTGAGATTTTTTTCTTGAAGAATTGCTTTAAGTTAACTTTATGTAATGCAATGATTCCATGTGAAAGCATCTCTGTGTATAGTTATATACATGCATGTAAATAAATCTGTAGGAGAAGTTGTTGATAGGCATAGATTAAATAATAGCAATCCTCCGTAAATTATTTACAAGGCTTTCTCACAAGCAGCAGCATGACAGAAGGGTTATGTGTGTGTTGTCCATCTACATGAAAACACAGCAGAAAGGGAGCAGATAACATGCTAGTTTAAAACATTTGTCTAATACGTCACTCTGTAGGAGCCCTCCAAAGGCTGCTCCCAGCCAGCTGGCTCTATGCACGGTATCAGAGAGAGGCATAGTGCAATCATCTGTCTTTGTAAGCCCAAATTATATCAAGCCTTGAAGAGTTTTGAAGTTATAGAGCCAGAAGAATGAGGTTGTTCTCTGAAACAGTTGTGTGACCTGATGCTTCTTGGCTCTCACGTTATAAATGAATTCAAGTGTTATTCCTTCACTGTTAAGTATAACATTTTGCTTAGTTGCTTTTGTGCCTCCTCCGTGCCGCTCTGGGGAGGTGCCCGAGGTTCCCTCTCGCTGGTGTGTCTCTTACGGTGTCTGTCAGCCCTACCACACAAAAGCTAAAGGCATGAACAAGAGCCGCAGGAGCAATTGTGGGAGAACACAGGAAAGCTAAAAGCATTCACAGGTGGATAGGTGATTTACACATAGCTTATGTCCAAAATGCAAGCTGCCCTTTGGAAAAACCCAAGCTTGTGCTTATCTGAGACTTAAGGCTTAAAATAGGTACTCTTCCTCTGTGGCTGTAAGGAAGATTAGGTCTCTCATCCGTGCTGGAGCACTTCAGCTAAATTTAACTCTGGCTGTTCGAAAGACTTACTCATAGGATTGTGGCACAGCTGTGGAAACTACTGCTGTTGTTTTGGTTGGAGATTTATGAGACAACCTCACGGGGGGGGGGTGGGGGGTGTGTTTTTTTGGGTTTGTTATACATACATGCTGGTGTGGATGATGCCGGATTTGAAAGAAGGATGTGCACAGCTGAAGTGTCAGGGAGCAAGTTGTGCAGTAGCACAGTGCAAAGCCAGTGTTGGTATAGGAGGCCAGTGACCCCCCTGCCCCATTACCTGCATGTGTGACTGGGAACACAACAGACAAGCATAGAGCAAGCTTTACATCTTGCTTTCTTTTTTTTTTAAAAAAAAAAATCATGCTAAGCAGTAATGTGCTAAGCTGTGCGGCATTGCTTACATTTGCTGATGCATTTTGGTCCTACATTTATTTCAAGGTGTCCTGTCTGTATTTCTCTTCCAGGTTCAGGTCCTTCGCAATGCAGGGGAAGAAGTGACCCTAACTGTGTCCTTTCTGAAAAGAGCACCGGCTTTTCTCAAACTGCCGCTGAATGAAGATTGTGCATGTAAGCCTTTATCACTTGGCCAAGAGAAAACTGAATTCAATGCTCATGAACGCTTACAGCTTTCGAACCTGCTGTGTATTGAGGGTGATTGACAGCAACTTTTTCAGTCAGCACTGGCCGCCTGAATATGAGCTGCTCATATTGCCAGGCCTTGTAGTCACATTCACCTCAAGGAAAAAATTGCTATCTTTGCTTGAAAAACAGATTTCCAGGTATTTAGCTGGTGTGAATCGGCAAAGTTGCAGGTAAAACAGTGGGATTACATTAGTTTACGCTTGCTCGCATCTTGATGCAGAGTATTTAAAAGCAGTTTTTTCAGGCAGTGTCAGATAATGTTTTAGTCTGAAAGAGTTTTGTCTTGTAAATGTGAAAATGAGATTATGTGTGTATATTTAGAGGGCTTAACTTTGCCATTTAAAATTCAGAGGCTTTGGTGGAAGTGTCTGTCTACCTAAAAATAAATTACTCTGGGATGATTAGTATTTTGTTTAAGTCCAACTGAGTTTTAGTCAACTTGCCCCATGAGAGACATATGGAGACAGCTGTCTTCCTTTAATTATATTAAATTGTAAGCGTGGATGCATAATTATAGACAGTTGCAGCATATCTAAGCATATTTATATGTCAGCCTGTGCCTTTTGTCACTGCTGCTTTCCTTCTGCTTCTTGCTCCTAAGAGGGTAAAATGAATTGCTTTATTGTTTTGTTGCTTAAAAATTAATATTTTATTTCAGTACTTTTAGCTTTTGATTTTAAGGTAATAGGAATTAAATAAACTAAATTACGAAATTATATTTTATACAATCATTGGTTGAGATTATGTCTTTATCTTTCACCTAGGTATTAAATTTTAGTGAGACAAGAAAAAATTTAAACACCATATTCTTAATAAAAATGTATCCCAGTACATTTGTCCCTTTTATGAAAGGTTGTGGTACCACAGAGTACCCTGAGTAACGCACAGAAACACGTATTTGCAGCAGTCCTATCATGTTATTTTTGAGGTGTAGCACAGTAATTTCCTAAACTGTTACAAGAACAGTTAGAACTGTGAACCTCATCGGGAGTAACAAAAGCATTATCTCTCTGATTCCTTCAAGTGAAGACCAAGCAAGGAGGTACATGCTTCCTTTTTTTATCAAATTTGCAGAAACCTTTGGAGTTTTTTCTTACTAAACAGGCTATTAACTCTTTTAAGCAAAGCGCCAGGGAAGGTTTTCTTGAGCATCCGCTCAACTTACAAAGGCACTCCACTTAACCCAGAAGACACATACTGGCTGAAAGGAGAAAGTAAATGAATGTCAGATATGACAGAACTAATGGGGGAAGGGGATACGTACATACAGACATACAGAAATTTAAATTATAGCATTAGAGATTAATGAAGATTTTTTTTGTGAATTCATATTTGTATTAGGTGCCCCCAGTGACCAAAGCAGTGGCACGTCCTCTCCCCTATGTGACAGTGGTTTGCATCTCAACTACCACCCCAACAACACGGTAAGAGCTTATATTCCTTTGGTGGAATTTCACAGAAGAATAGTAATATTATAATAGCTATCTGGAAGTACCTAATAAAAGACATCAACATGATAGGAGCTCTAATTAACATTGGGAATTAAACTATTGCAAATTATACCAACTGAGATTGTGCCTTGATAGATGCAATGGCTATTTTTATCTGGACCATAGGGATTTTATGAAAGTTTTTTTTCTTCTATATTATTTCCACAGCATAGGAATTAAAATAATTAAAATAATTAAAATGAAATTATATCTATTTAAAGAAAAGGTAGAAAACTTTTTCAGAATAATTTTTCCATTATTTTTATTTCATTTATTATCCAAAACTTTTGGCAAAGGATGATTTCGGCACATGTTTTTTGCCTGTTTTTAAGGTGAGAGTGTTTGCTTCTAGTAATTTACAGTTAAAATCTTACTGAAGAATGATAGCATTATGAAGCAAAGTCTCCCTAGGATAAAATGGTACATATATCTGATCAGATTTTTGGTAAAAGATGCCTTTGAAGTGCAACAAAGGGCTTTTAACAATTTTCTTAGCCAGGAAATGCAAAATTTCCATTATTTTATATAGTTCTAAAGGGGTATTTCCTGCATGTTTGGCTTTATAATAGGTGAAAATACACAGATAAAATAAAAAGCACGGAATAGATAAACCAGTATACAGCATAGTTATTACAGATACATTAAAAAACCAAAAGTGTAAGCATTGTTCAATAGACTTTGCTGTTTCTGCTTTCTGGCTTGTTTTACTGTTTTTTCATGTTTTACTGGTAAAAGTTTTAAATAAGAGCCCAGAGACTTACTTAAAAGTCAATAGCACAGATTTTAAGCCTGATTATAACCTATGGAAACTTTTAGGATTTATAAACATTTATAGGAGCTGAAATTCATAAAAATGGGATAAAAACAATGAAATTGGCATCTTAATGCATGTCAAGTAAAAATAAATATATATATGTATTATATGTAACTAGCGCAGCAACAACAGAAGCAGACTTATCTCAACAGTCTATATATGTGTGTAGAAAGGCTGTTGCAGCAGATCCTAAACTTAATTATTTTGCTGACCACTTCAGTTCTAACTTTGCTTTAATGATAAAAAGAACTGCTTTCATTCATGAATCTTTTTTCAGCAGGTGTCAAAACTGATCTAAATTAGCTACAGTTTCTATTTGAACTGATAATAACTTACTGAAACCAAGTCTTTAGCTTAAATAATATAATTAGATATCATGAGTCTATAATTCACCCTAAATTAAATTCTTCTACTGAAGACCAGGATGTGATTCTTATCTCAGATGTCCCCTTGTAATGGGAATAGAATGCTGCATAAAACCAAATGAGACCTCTGTATGAATTCCTAAATTATGTACAACTCTTAAGCCATGGTCCTTCCTTTTTCTCAGAATATTCTCTAGAATGCATTATGACTTAGGGCCATAGTCTATTTCTTGATATATAGCCTTGGTGATTCACATGAAGGAGCCTCAGAATTTGGAGTAGGCAAGACTGGTTTTGGTCTTTTGTCAACAGTTCAAAGAGTTATGCAGGCCAAATGTAGGGTTAACATTTCTGTTGCAGCCAGATCTAGACCTACAGTTTACATCTATACTTTTTGCTGTATTTCAGCTTTTTCCCCAGGTTTAATCACAGCTGAGGAAAGGTTTCTGAAAGCAGACATAAAACGTTAAAAATTCAAGACATTATTCAAACCCAACATCCTAGCTTAGTCTTCCTAGCTAATCATTTATTTATTTGGATTGAATCTATGGAATGTTTCACCAGAGTTTCAATGTTTTAAATAAGTGAATCTACTTAGGAAGAGCCTGCTGTTCAGCTAAATTGATGTTCATAGTGATCTTTTATTTTATATCTATAAAGGATGTATGAACAAAAATGTAAAAGTAAACTTCAAGTTGGTGAAACTTTATAATTCCATAGATCTTACACAAAAGTCACACTCTAGAAAAATACAGGGTATACTTAATTTTTGTAACATCTATTTCACAGGTAAGAAAAAATACGCAGTCTGAGATTAAAAAATTGTAAATTATGCAGGATTGGCAGGGTGCTATTTAACTGATACACTGAAAATGCCAGGTACATTTCAGTAAAAATCATACTTATTCAGAAAAATAACATCATCGCTAGCACTGTTTTGTAAAGCATTTTATAAAGACAGGAAGAAGTGTTGGATTTTTTAGAATAAATATTGATTATTTCACTTTTTTTAAGCATTTCTCATTCAAATCTGTGTTCTTTAAAAATACTGGTGAAATAAGACTGTAGATGTTTAAATACTAATTCTTTGTAGATAATGATCATAGTCATGATAAAGTTCAATTTTCATGTAAGTAATGTCTTGTGTAAATAGGTAACATTAAAATATTTGTCATAAGCATGTAGTTTTGACGAAACAATATTCATTACATGTTAAATCCCATTGACAATTACCAGATTTTGACGTGGTGTCATTAGAATAGATATGTATGTAAATGTGTACAGGGCTACTGGAAACAACTGCATTACGCTTGTATAGTGAGTAATTTAAAGATCACCTTTATTCAGGTTACAGGTATAAAACCAATAACTGATGATGTGATATGTAGTAGATACTTTTATTCATAACTAGTCATTTCAAAAAAAGGACACAATCTGTTTTCCCTAGATTTTTAGAATACTGTTCCTCACACTTCCTCTAAGCGTATTGATGTTGAGGTTTACATAGATTTATTTTGTTTGTGAGAAAAAGTTCAGAATCTCTCCAGTGCTAGCTAAAACTGATGCCAAATGATTTGGGGAGAGTGGAACACTGCCAAATGAAATAGGAAGTCTTTGAAGTCTCTCTCTCTCGTTCCAAATCTGCTGAGTACTTATAATGAAGCCCAAAACTGAGAAGGACCTTTTAATGTTTTTCAGGATACATTATCATGTTCCTCATGGCCAGCATCCCCAGGACTTAGGTGGGAAAAAAGGTGGTGTGATCTCCGATTAATTCCACTGCTTCATTCACGATTTTCCCAGTACCTTCCAGGATCAGATTTGTGCAGGTAAAGAAGTTCAGAAAGTTGAACCTTGACTTCTTGGTTGACAGGCCCAAGTCTTAGGGAGTTACCTTGTTAGAGGAATGGTATTATCAGTTCCACCGCTGCTGTCAAGAGACGTGCATAGGAGCTTTCATAAAGGTCTGTCTAAGTCCACTTTGGCCCATATTCTGCTCTGACGTCAGCCAGGACCAGGTATGTGGGGAAGACGTGTGATCTACCCACTTGCACATCCTGGTCACCATGTTTCTCAGTTTGAGATTGCGCATAGGTCATCATATTTAATAAGTGCTAATGCTCCTGTCAAAAGCTTCTTTCTAAGCTGCCTTTTTTTATACCTTTGTTGTTTTGCAATGCACTGTGGCATTGAGCTCTGCAATGTAATTGTACTTTTAAAATGTACTTCCTTCTGTTTGTGTTAAATATCTCACCTGATAACTTCATTGGGTGAAATAATCTTGTTGTTTGGGAGCAGCAAGGGCTGGCTTCCCCATGGGGAAGGCGAGCCAAGAGCAGAGGGTGACAGAGAGGCTGGACAAGGCAGTGTCCACGCAGACAAGGGCCCCATCCCATTCCCTCGGTGGAGGAGCAGAGCAGGCCTAGGGGTGGTCTTCAGATGAGTCCATCATGGTGAGTTGGGGTTCAGGTCAGGTCCAGATCAGTGGGATGCATAGGTGTAGCTGCAGCCAAACTCAGGTGAAGACCGAGGGCAAGAGCCTGAGCTGATAGGCAGATCCCAAGTGAAGGGTGGGACAGAGCCCCCCAACGCAAGCTCTTCCGTAGCAGCCTGATCACACATCCCACAGCCACGCCATTGCAGAGCTGGCCTCAAGCACAGGCCACTTGTCCCCCAGGAGGAGAAGAGGGTGGACTCTGGGCCCGGACCATTGTATCAAGGGAAATGCTAAATAAGTGTTCTTGATTTACATTTTTATAACTTCAGATGACTGTCTTCTCCTTTCCAATTTGAAAAATCCATATTGTTAATCTCCTTTTAGGGAAACCCTTCCATAGCTCTGACTATCCTTGTTATTATCTCTGTTTCTTTCATAATTCTAATATATCTTCTATACGACAAGGTGATCGGGGCTGCAATGAGGATCCCTTCTGATTTATATTAAGAAATAATGATATTTTCAATTTTTTTCTTTGTTTTTAGCTAATACTTTCTGAGCACTAAGGTGATGGTTTTCAGAGAAATGTTTGTAGTAACTCTTGCATTTCTTTCCTCTATGTTTATAGTTACGATAGGGCTCTTTGTTGCTTATGTATAGCTAAGGTTATTTTTTCACATATGTTTTACTTTGCCTGTGTTAACGTCGAGTTTCAGTACCATTTTGTCTCCCAATCATCAGGAAAGCTGTCCAAAGCTCATAGTCAGGTTTAAATTTATTGCATCATTGTGGTGGGTTGATGCTGGCTGGATCCCAGGTGCCCACCAAGCTGCTCTATCACTTCCTTCCTCAGCACAACTAGGGAGGGAGAAAATAAAATGGAAAAAAATTCATGGGTCAAGATAAAGGCAGTTTAATAAAGCAAAAGCAATATGTGGAAGCAAAGGAAAACAAAAGATTTACTCTCTACTTCCTATCAGCAGGCATTGTCTAGCCACTTCCTGGGAAGTAGGGCTTCAATACGTGTAGTGATTGCTCCAGAAGACTAACGCTGTAATAATAAATGACCCATCTCCTCCTTCTTTCTCTTAGCTTTTATTGCTGAGCAAATGTCATATGGTATGGAATATCCCTTTGGTCAGGTTGGGTCAGGTGTCCTGGTTGTGTCCCCTCCCAAGATCTTGCCCACCCCCAGCCTGCGGGGTGAGGCAGCCTTGATGCTGCGCGAGCACTGCTCAGCAGTAGCCAAAACACGGGGGTGTTACCAACACCTTTCTAGCTACCAATACACAGCACTGTGAGGGCTGCTATGGGGAAAATTAACTCCATCTCAGCCAGACCCAATACAATCATACAGACCTACAACTTGTTTTTGTTTAATATTATCCATGTAAATCAGAAGAAATCAGAGAGGCAGACAAGATTATTCTGGAATGATTACTGGTTTTCAAATATTATGCTATTAAATAGAAAAGAAAGTAGCTACAGAATCCAACAAGGCAAAGTATATAAATAAGATCATACTTGTTAAAAGTTTTAAATACCTGGGTATTGTACAGGTTAATTTATCACCTGTATATATAGGAACGAAGTTCTATTACTAAAAAATTCTGTGAGTTCCAGCATGTAAGTCATTTACTGGAGGACAGCTGTGTACAGTTACAGAGCATGTTTCTCCATTACTACTTTTTCTAACCAATCAGAAACATGAACTCTTAAAATAAGCACAAAGGACTTACCATTTGTGAGGCTGTGAGGCCTTACTAATTGAAATAAACTGTGGCTTTCCTGGGTAGCCTTCACGTCTGCTGGCTTAGATGTGTGAGTCTGGGAAGAATAGTGTGTTCTGCTGCGCCTTGATGGCTCATCAGGCCTTAGCAATTTAAAATTTCCTGTTCCTCCATTCAAACACATGTAAAATTACCAAATTAATACAGAAAAGCTTCATTAATATTTCTGGAAAGACTGCTTTGTGAAAGAACCTTCCCAGTCTCTTTTCTCAGTTGTTATGCTCACGCTTCCAGCGTTTCTATGGGTCCTGCAGTCAACTGTCAGGTCAACGTCTACCCCCAGGGGTGGGTTTATGAACGCCCCCAGAAACTGGGGGAAGAAGAGTATTCTTCAACCTCAGTTTGGGGTTTGCGTGGGGTTCATTTTATTGTTTCTTATCGCAGCCTGCTTCCTTCTCATTGGTTCTCAGCAAACATTTCAAAATTGCACAAAAGCTTCCTATGGCCTCAGTTGATTCTAAGGACTGGTTTTTCTTAGAAGTACACCTCCTAGGTCTGCCAGCCTTTTTCCTATTCACAGAGCTGAAATTAAAGCAGGTTAGGCAATAGTTGTTTCACCAGTATATAATTGTGGAGCTAAAAACAGCCTGCAGCTTTTGACTGGTTATAGCAAAATCGTATTTACTTGGCTGGGCGATCCTTGTTCTCTTGAGGAACAGTGTCTGGCTCAGGGAGTCAAGGTGTAAACCAAAGGCTACAATGGCTTATTGTCTGAACTGAAAAGGAACAGGATATAGTCACCACAAAGACAGGAGGGTTTTTTTTATTAAATTCTGTGAAAACCTTCAGCTCAGTGTTTAACGATGGTTGAAATAGAAATAAATAAGAGCGTGAAGCATAAAGGGCCCAAAATCGTAACAGTCAGATCTGAGATCTGTTCTGCTGTATACTTCAGATAAGATATTGAATTGACTAGAACTACTCATTTGGAAAATTAGAATATATTCAACTGTTCATAATCTTTAAAATTCAGTCTTCCGCATCAATAAAACACACGATTAAAGTGCACGTTGTAGGACTTGTACATTACAGAAAAAGATTTTTAGGTAGTAATGATATTCCTGAGATTTGAATTTCCAGAAAATAAATTTAAAAGTGTATTAATACAAAACAAAATACCTGAATTCATACTCAAACTTGGAATAACTACTCTAATGATTTTCTTCTTGTGTCCTTCTATGCTGTCTAACATGAGGAAGTAAGAGTACTGAAAGGAAACAAAAATGTGGTATAGATACAAGAGAGGAAGCGGAGTTTTCCTCAAAAATCCATAGAACCAAGATTTTATGTTGCTAGCCACACAGTTTAAGAGTTTTAAATTACTGTAAACATTTTTAAATGTGACTTCTCAAAATTTGTTATGAGAGAAACATAGATAATTTTTAAAAGAGACTGCTATAAAGAGCAACATTAAGGGAAGGATATTGAAAATAATATAAGAAAGCAACATGAAATGGAAGTTAAATCATTGAATTTTTTGTAGTTAGTATTTACAAGGCTGTTTTCACTACATAAAGCCTGATAACTTTTTATATTTCAGAGTTTGAAAAGGCTGGCACAGAAATACATCATGTCGTTATCACATACACTATTATGCCTCATAATCATATTCTGGCTTTTCTAGTGGGATGTTTGAGATGCAGGAGTTCCAGAGGGTAATCATGTAAAATTCCAGTGGGCATTCAGATTAATTCAGGGCATTCCAGAGGACTTGGAAAGCTTATTAATTTCAAATACAGCTCTTGAGTTCCAGAAGACATAGAACTTGAAATGTGTAGTTGAATAAGAATTCATCTGATCTTAATTTTTTTGCTGTTTTATAAAGTGATTATTCTACTATTTGTTCTATTTAATACAAAACACGTATTTAATACATTATTTTTTCAGATTTGTGTGGTATTATGGACTTTGGCTGGTAGACTAATTCAAGAAAATACTATTACAATAATCGAAGGCTAAGGATATCTACTGCCCAGACACATTCCACAAGTATTTTCTTAGGTAGCCATGCATCTTATTGTCTATGCTTATTGATACTTGGGCAAGAACACTCTGGATGAATGGTTTTGTATGTGCAGGGATCAAATACGTAGGAACAGTAGGAACACTGATGCCCTGTATGCATCAGATTCACTGTGATTGTAGTGTAAGGAAAATTTGTACATCAGGATTGAGTCCGGAACATAGTGGGTTTTCTTTGCTTGTGCAGGTTAGTGTCACACATTAATAGATTCCTTGGATTCCTACTTTGGTTTACAATAGGCTGAGTAAAAAGAGGGGAGTCCTGAAAATGATGATATTTTTCTTGAAAGAGGTAATCAACAAATTTATGCATCATGCTATACTCTTCATGTAAGGACTTATCTAGAAATTTATTCTGGAGGAATTTACTATTTATATTTGTAGCCATCTAAAACAAAGGATATAGTAAATAAATGCTAGCTACATTATCTCAAGATGCTTTAAATAAATCTTCCTCAAAAACTTTACCTAATTATTGTGAAAATGAGTCATCGAAAGAAGTAGCTCTCAGATGGTGCCTCTGGGAATTTAATGAAAAATCACTACCCATGTGAAAAGGCGACTAAACTGAGAAGTTAGCTGATGGATTTAGATAAACCACTGATCTCTGCGTGGTCGTGTTGGGATATATAAGCCTTATCCTCCTGTAAGAGATTGTTCTCATGATGGGACTCTCAAAGCAAAGGCATGGCTCTAATTCCTTCTCAGTGCTTCTGACTGAAGGAAAAGCCTGTATTTGACATGGATGCAGCAAAGACCTTTATGGTAGAGACAGCTATTAACTCTACATTCTATACAACTAGAATATAATTTCAAGAGGTAAAAAAAAAGCTTTGCACAATGGATGTCTGTCTTGAAATATCAGAAGCTGTCACCAGTGACACTCAGTTGTACCCTGAAGATAGCACTCAATTTGTTTGAACTGCTCTCAAAGAGTCTGAATGGTGTACTTAATTTTAAACCATGAATTGATCATTAACAATGGGTTTGTAGCAGAATACCATCAGTGGAACTTGGTATTCTCTGTATGTTCAGTAATCTCTTACTGTGGGATATAGATTAATACTGAGTTTTTTTGGTTCTGAAGCCAGAGACCTGTGAGTCTTCCAAAAGCTGTTAGCCAAGAAGGCTGTTTACTGAAGAAATTAGGTCTGCTACTGCTTTACCATCTGAAATTTGTTCTGTAATTACTCAGCTATGGAAAGTCAGTCTAAAATGCATGATAGTTTATTATGTAGGTGTCCAGATTGGTGCTGGGTTGGAGGCACCCAGGTGGCCACTGCATTTGTCATTGGATGTCTCTTGGCATTCCAGTATATTCTTATAATGAATGCTATATTCCAAAAATGCAGTTGGAAAAATCATTAATGCTACCTGATCAATTTTTGATTCTCTGGCTTTTCTATCAGTAGTTTAGAAGAGAAACAAAATTCGGTAATCAAGGGCAGTCAACAAGGTACTGGTATTCTATTGAATTTCGCAAATAGTTGCCTGCAGTGTCCAATGCACACTTTCCTTCTCTGTGATCTGCAGTATTAAAGTCTCAACTCTTTGGTATCATCAGCTGTTTCACTTGTTTAGCTTCTGAAGTCATACAGTGTTGGTCAAGGTTCTGTGGAGCTAGTCTATGGAATTTTTTTATAGCTTTATGGAAACTTAATATAGTCTGAGTTGACCTTTTAGCATGATCATTTTAATATGTCAGGTATTTATAAAACAGGAACACCAGCCATTTATCAGTGTTCAGTGGCTGACCTTCACTGTAGTTGAAAGAAAAGCATTTCTACAAAGTATTGTTAAGATGATATGCTAGAACAGATGAAATTTTCTTCTGACCTGATGTGTTATGACATGTCTATAGGCAAAATGCGTTCCAAGTAATTGCTGTGGATGGGGTTTGCAGTGGAATAATTCAGTGTCTCTCTGCTGAAGACTGTATTGACTGGCTACAAGCAATAGCAAGTAACATTTCCAACCTCACAAAGCACAATGTAAGTATGGATCCAAGTAAGCCAGAAGGTTTCCCAATCATGTTTGATTATAACTGTCATAAAAACCTAATGGGTTCACACACAGAATATTCTGCATATAAACAATGCTTGAGGCTGTCTGAGAGAAGTCAGCTCAAGTTTGTCATCAAATCAAAACTTTGTGAGAAATCATTGAATGGGAAAATATTCTTCCCTACAGTCATATAGTTCACTTCATCGCTATCAGAGTTACTCGCTTCTTAGCAATACCAGCTAGGATTAGAAACGAAGACCAGACACACAGGAGAAAACCAGGTGTGATGGGTAAGCAGATATAAAAGAAAAAATTCTGTACTTTCTTGGTAGAGTGAGAAAGCACATCTATGTATAAAGACTGGTATAATCAGATCTGAATCAGGTCTGTTTAGGTATCATTTAACACAAGGAGACTGGCAAGGTGCTTCTGTGGTATAGATACAGATGCTGATTATCAGCAAAGATTAAATGCATTTATGCTTCATGCACTGTACTTTTATGATCTGATCTTGTGGGATAGATATCTCTTTTTATTGAAGCAAGAATCAATGTTACGCAAAAGTTTTGCCAAACTAATAGGAAGTTCAATTGAAAGGTCTTCTGGACCTGCCTAGGATATGTTTTGCGTTTGATAGATGACATGTCTTTTTTCCTATAGAAGTATATATGATACCTTTCCTGGTTTTCCTCAAAAAATAAAGAACACATGGGTAACTCTATTATTTTGAATTGAGTTATAACAAGGAAGCCCTTGATTTAATTTATATTCTCTCAGATTTCCTTAAATCTGCTTTAGCCTCCCAAACCTGCCTCTAAATTTGCTTTTGTTTCAAATACAGGGAGCACATTGAAGGAAGTTGTATTTCTTGGAGATTTATATTCAAGATGCAAAACTATGTTCCATCTGGCAGCAATATGTAAAAGTCATTGTATTATAAAAACGTGACAGACATGAATTCATCTGCCATCTGCAAGCTTCCATGCAGTACAAGCCAACTTCATGGCTATTTATTCATCCTTATAATGCTGTTGCTATACAGAACCTTTCTTGTCTCACTAGACATCCTACTGTTTTTTTCTCTTGCCATCTTTTGTTCGGATTATTAATGGTTCTTGCTGCCTAAAGCAGTGTATTTGTTTTCTTATAGCAATAGATAGATGCACCTAAATTTTATCCAATAATGCTTTATGTAGCTTCTGATGAGACTATAGTTATGGTTGCTTAATTTTGGTAATGCACTGTTGTTACATGATATATTTTCAGTGTTGTAAAAACGAGCACAGTTTATAATTCTACACTAGTTTCCATAAAATACAGAAACAATGCGTCTGATGTTTTATAAGATGGAAATAGTAAATTATACAGGTGTTATGCCAATCTTTGTATTTACTTTATCTTGAAGACATTCTGTAAAGTAACTGGGAGAGTTAGGGCTTATGACAATTATCCATGGATCTGTTTTTAGAATTGTCCTAGTTGTTCATAGCCCGTATGAATTTACGGAAACCAATGAGACACTCTTTTCTGTAATACACTTTTCTTTTTGAGTTGTCAGTTGCCAGAAAGAATTAGTTATTTGACAGCATATGTGATAAGGGAATATAAGAAACGTTTGGAACACAGAGGGGAAAAAAACAAACTGTTGCTCAGAACAATGATTAGATGTGATTAGAGGTCCCTGTATTTTCTTTCTTTACAAGATGGTTATTGACATACACATACTGTTGATGTTAGCATTTTTCCTCTGAAAGGGACATATATTCGCAGTCATTCTCCCTTACTGTAGCATCCAGTAGCAAAGAAACAAAGAGAGTATAGGACTCTATTTGAACTTCTGGACAAATTGATTGATTTTTATTTTCAGTTAACTTCTTATTTCTATCTAGGAGTTGTGGAAAATAATTTGTTTCATTTAAATAGCACGTAGCTCATAGAAATGTTAACTTACACTCTCTGTCTGACATCTATCTTTTGAAAAAGAAGGGAACAGAGGAAAACAAGAATATGAAAACTAAATTGTTTCTGAAAGCATTTCCTTTACCAGTGTGTCAAGTTTAGGCTCTGTAGATTTAGGTGGGATTTATCTTGCCTAACTTTAGATGTCTTAAAGCAGAATGTCCGAAGAGTGATCCTTATTCTATTTTGTGATGAGATTAATTCCCTCAGCACATGTCTGTCTTTCCTTTGACTGGTAAGGGACCCTAGGGTGGTGAGTTCAGACTCGATACCTAAGGAGATATGTATATCCTGTCACTGGTGTCTTTGAGGGGCGAGAAGAGTTTCTGCTGAAGAAGTGCCTGGATATTTTGACAAAAAGCGTACTAGTCTCAAACAGAAAACATGAATTATTTTACTTTTTCACACATAAGCTGGCTGAAAAAAATTCATCTGATGGTTCAAACCCCACAAACGTGTGAGGGAATAACATGGCTTTCTCTCCCTGTGTTCCCGTGTGTATCTTAGTTGTGAAACGTGAGTCCCTGACTCCCAAAATCTCATGTTTGAGTCTATAGTTCAATTAAATATTTCTAAGGATAATGTCAAAATCTCTTCTGTCATGATCTAATATGTCCACATCAGACACAAATGTGATGTGATGCAATTGCAGAAACATCAGTGTAGCCAGTATCTTCCAGAGAGCAAGATAATGAAAAGGCAGGAGTAGAAGCAAAACAACAATATCTTCACATCATCATCTTTGAAAGGCAGCATTGCTAACCAAATGTACGTAATGGAGACTGGAAGATGGTGTCTGTGAGCAAACGCATTTCACCTGCAGTGGTTAGACTATCAATCGTACAGTGTGATATGAAACTTGTATTATTATTGTGCAACAAGATAATTACAGTTTTAATGCAGAGATATAGAAAATTATATTCTGACTATTAAGGAAGAGATTAAATAAAAATATCAATATCCTGACGGATCTATTTGACTTCATTTCAAATTTTCATCAAGACAGACTTCAGGTATGCACTTTTTTTTCTTCGTATTCAGTAAATTAGAACTAGTGTCCTGCAGTGTTTGTAGAATACTGAGAGTGATACCGCTAATTTTCATTTCTTCAGCTCCCCAGAAACCATGGAAAGATTACATATGAGATGAAATACATCCCTTTAAAATTGCAAAACATGAATTGAAATGTGTATTGATATGCAATCAGAATGCATACTATAGAAATGCACTGTTGGAAATTGCTTAGTATCACACTATAATTGATGATGTGATGAATCCATAAAGACCATTCATTTCTGAAGATGGGTTCCTCTCCAACTTGAATCACATGAACTGCTGCATCTGTATTAAAAAATTCATCAGTTTTAGCAATCGCCTCAAAAAACAGGGATTGTATTAAACCGAAAGTTTAGTTTAAGTAATCCTGAAACTGAAGTTTGTGTGCTGAAATCTGAATATGTTAAATTGAACCTAGACTTGGGAACTCTAATTCCTCTATGAACTGATAAGGTAGAAAAGGGTTTTACCTCTTCTTGTTGCCAGTTTGGATGGCAGGCCAAAGACGATTAGAAAGAGAACAAGCTGCTGCTTATACCTTTTCTTTCCCATGCTCCAAGTAGGAATTTTCAGTTCTGTTGTTACAATTCAGCTATGAAATATTGGCCTTTCTGTGAACTTCTAAACTGTGTTAATTTCTGTGGTAATTGATACTGATTTCTATTCTTTACCATCTATTTTGTTAAAAAAATTTTATGATGACAATATCTAATAGGTCACATGACTTTAGAAGAAACTATGAAGAGTTTAAGAAAATACTCCAAAATCATGTGGTCTATAAAGATCCACTTGTTGCCAATACATCCCTGATTTATGTGGTGCAATTTTCAAGGGACTCAAAAGCAAATTTTTAATGGCTTTAGCAGGGATGAGATTTTACCCAAGCTGTTTTTCAAACTTGATCAAACTGAAAATTATTTGGATGCCACAGTATTCTATTCAAGCGCTGCCAAAAGGAAAAAAAAAAAAGGCCAAAAAAAAAGACAAAAGAAGCTTCAGATCTTCATAACAGAAGAAGAATAAAAAAATACATTGCAGTTAGAATCTTCTGGGATATAGCATAATAGAGTCTTTGGGGATTTATCTTCCTGACTCAGTATTTGTCACTATTGCCTACTGCTTTCTCTGTGGCAGATTTTTCTGTAGTGAGTGCAGTGATACTTCTTTTCCCTTTCCTCTTCCATCATTTCCTTGGGAGACACTGCAACAATTGCACATTTAGGCTTCTTGCCATGAAGCTAGCACTTGACAGAGAACAAGCAACATGAACTTCATCAGACAGGGGTGACAGGCAACTGAGGTAAAGTTGGTAAGCAGGAGGTGACAAAAAGTTAGTTTTAAATTTATCTTGAGAACTTCCATCAGATCTTGCAAGATTTAATTTGCAGTAACTTCACTTTATTGCATCATGGTACATTTTCTGGGTAAAATATCCTGTATCTGTGGAATTAATGAGGCACACACATGTTGACAGTAGAAGCATGGCAATAGCCTGAAAGCAGTAAGATTAAGAGGTCTACAAACTTGAGTATGAGTTTGGCTCAATGCCTGTGTTTTCATGAACTTAAGCCTTTATTTTGAACAGCGTTAAAAAATTCAGTTGAAATCATGGCTGTAATCATATGCTTAAAAGGTAATGCCTAATGAAAGAAACTGCTGCTAGGAGGACAAATATATTTGTCCTCACTTTCTCTGGAGAAAAGAGAACAATACCTTATCTTTACGATGCTGAAGTTCGGGTAATTGTATAGGGATTCTGTAAGTCACGAGGCAGAGGGAGAGGAAAAAAGTACAAAACAGGAGAAAAAAACCCAATTAGAATAATATGATCTGTTCCATTTCTGGGAGGAATAAAATATCAGGACTACATTCGGTGTTTAGTAAGTTACTGAAATAAATTAGTAGTACAGGTCTCATTTTTCTGGTGGATGCTACCACCAGTAAGAACATACTGTGGAATGTTAGATTACGTGAATAAATCAATGCCACTGATATGAAGCAGACAGATTTCATGTTTTAATTTTTTAGTTGAAGTACCATGGCAGACCATCAGGATGCTCTGATGTTAGACATTTTGGAGTTTTCAGGGATTTTATCCTCTTAGATGCTCTGTGAATTGAGTATTACAGTAATATTTAACTTTTTATTGGTTACTAAGCTGTGCATGTCTGGAGCAAATCACATACAGTGGTGGTATATTCTGTAGTAGTGCAAAAGACAAGAAGTTAAAAGCCTGTAAAATTAAGACCAAAACAACCGAGGATTACGGGAAGTCTTCAAAATATTACTAATAGAATATTTTTTGCATAAATAATTTACTTTTCCCAAGACAGAACTACTCAGATAAATTGGGTATTATCAAATAAATGTACGTTCAACTGTTTTTTTAAGCAGTATTGGGCGTTCGAGTGTTTACAGAGTTCCAACACTTCAAATGTTTGTTCTCCATCCCATTCTCAACCTTGTAAAGGTAAGCCTATAGAAGTAGTTGTTCCAGTACTGATATTTAGGTCTCTGTAGGAACATTTAAAACTCAGAACTGGGTACACTTGTAATATACTGCTGCCATTTTATTTTTTTCCATGTATGGTTCTCTTAAGGCACGTAAATCTAAGTGAATAAATTTAGTCAGCACGGCATCAAAATTACGTAAATCAAATCTCTCCTATTTTTCCTTCCTTTCTTAACATGGGATGTTACCAGCCTGACATTTAAAAACACATGTGTTTCTGTGTCCCTGTCGTCAAGTGTTACATATGTCTCATATTTACTTAGATTTTGGGCAACTTGATGCATGTCTTATTTTACTAACTTGTTACCTGTACCCTGTTGACTGAAGAGTTGTGGGATATTTTATCTCCTCTTGAGTGTACTGATTTAGCTGCAAACAGAAGTCTTGCCAAACTGTACTGCTGTGACTCCAGTGTGTTTCTTCTACACTTTTGTAATGTATCTGAGTTTAAAGGACAATGTCTAGGACGCGGCAGATCAGGAAAACAGTGCAAGAGAAGACGATGTCTTCAAGAAATACTTCTTCCAGAATAGTCACCTTATCTGGGAAATTTGTAGCATTTGTTATGACACATTCTGATTATGGTGACAGCACTCATCATTAAGATACGCAGTCTTGCAGTCTTGATTTGGAATATACATGGTAAACTTCAATTAGTCATGATAGCTTTTCAAATGAAGTAAAATTGCTTTTCTGTACTAAACTTCACCCAATGTTAAATCTATTAATGCTATTTTTAATAATATCTTTCCAGTTTTGCTGTATATAATATCACAAATCTTGCAGCAGTCAATAATATCTAATAAAAATATTACCATCTGTATTACTATAAATTACCACTATACAGATCTAAAACACAATTTAAGAGAAACAATGTCCTTAGAGACAATAAGCCCTTCTTTTAAAATACTCTTCAAACAGAAGAACCACAATTTACCTGTTAAATGTAAGCCTTAAAAAAGCCACATTATTGCGGAGAATATTTTTGCAGTTTTATGTATGATGCTCTGGCACAGCAAAGAATCCCTGCACTTTATCTGATTCATCTGATTTTGTATGGAGTCAAATTAAATTGTAGCCTTGCACTAGTATTTAAATAAAAGCAAAACATCAGAATATTCAATACGTTCTTTAATCTATGTAGGATTTATATTAAGCTCTGCGACTCTTTCTCTTCCTTCATTCCATTGTTATTGAAGGCTTAAGTTGACACACTATAATAAAGACTATAGTCATAACTATGAGACACTTTGGAGGGATGTCATACTTGGTCTCAACATCCCACCCTGGTGAAAGGTAGCGAGGAGCCTGTAATTAAGGGGGAAAAAAAAAAAAAATCTTCATTGATTTAAAGTGGCAAGGAAACAATGACAAGAATAAAAGTAGTAGGAGCAGTCTAACTGAGAACGCGGGTAAGCCACTGGGGTTTTTGCAGAGAGGTAACACATGGGGGAAAAAAAGTGCTCATTATAAGTTGCCCTTTCCTGCCAAAATGCCAGACTGCCCTTTCAGTAGCAGTTGGAGTCTTACGGCTACTTTAACCGAGTTTTTGTTGTGCGGTAAACTGTTCAATATTCCACAATCGGTTTATTTGAAGTGAGTGTGTGTTGAAAGTGGGTGTTGAGTCACAAACTGCTGTTGATAAAACAGCAACTGGAAACTGGGAGGCTAGGCAGTAATAACCTTTTTTTTTTGTATCATTGCTCTTTGCTGTCTTAAAAAAAAAACCTAACATGACTATCATTATCTGTGTTTTAAAGCAAGGTTAGCTTGTTTTCACATCCTTTTTCCTCTTACTTTTAAAATATATATTTAAAAGGTGGTTACATCAAAAGTTTTGCCTTTCTTCCACATCCAATTAAAAAAAAAAAAAAGTTGGAAGAAATTGAAATGCACTTAGAAAGCCATAAAACACCTCAGGGTATACATTATTAGTCATCTAATGTGTTGAAAGCACTTTCTCCATTTGGTTGTCTTGCTTCATAAAGTGCTGTGGACACCCAGCGCATTCAGGTAGTGCACAGCCTATATTTGCCTGAGGAAGAGAATGGACTTGGAGGAAGAGGCAGAGGAGTCGGGGAGAGGACAGGAATTTCAGTCATTCTGGGACGGTGTTCAAGAGGCTGGGGTGAAGAAGCCCAGTTGACGGGGAAATAGGCAAAACAACAAATGACCGTGAGGCAGAATGTGCTGCAGAGGAAATGAGCCCCAAATACTTTGGACTTAGCATTTTTCTACTGACAAAAAGTATGGTGAAACTCTGTGACAAGTTTCTTCTCTCCTAAAAATACCTCGTGTAGTTAAGTGGCAGGCTTCTGCGAGGAAAGTCTGAAAGTCTGAAATTATAGCCCTGCTGATCGCCTGTGTGGGCATCAACGTGATTGCAGGGTTGTTTGAGTTTGTTTTTTTTTCCCACCAGTTTGTTTATTTCAGAAAATGAGGTAATTACATACAAAACTTGTTTCAAAGGCTATCATTGAGGTCATGAAGTCAAGTGTGAAAAATTGACAGTGAAGCACCTTGTTTCGTTCTCATTTCCCAGTGGCATGGTACTCTGTGACTTACTGCAATGAAAAATTAGTTATTTCCTGTGGGTATTTTTACCTTTTCAAACTGTTTATAATGACCATATGAGAGGTTTCTGCTCTTTTTTTTTTTTTAATTATTTCAAAAAATTTTTGAACAATTTTACAGGCTGAAAAAAAGGTATTTTCCTAATTGTACCAATCAGGAGCTGGAGTGCAGTGAAATGAAGGAAAATTGTCTTTACTGCATTTATAGAATCACTTGAGGCAACTTTGGTCTTAAATAACCCTAACTGAGAAGGTAACATAAAGTACAGCTTGCATTGACTTGTTTGCAATTGCATGATTTTCCACCCTTTCTAATAGTGTTTCAGGTTAGGAATTCTATGAAAGTTATTGCTTACGAATAAAAATATTTAGTTTAAATAGTTTTCCTGAATTAATTTAGGAACTTACTGGCAAAGAGTGGATAAAAATAGATGTGTTGGGTAATGTAGCTGCCTTAATCATGAGAGGCTTTTTGCTTTTCTGGATTTGTCCTTATTCTTCAATACAAATAACTTTAGGCTTTGCTAATAAGTGAAACAAAAGTTCCAAAGATTTAGTGTTCTTCATAGAATCCTGAATTTCATCAGGGTTATTTCAACGGAGGGCAAGAACAGTATGAGATCATAGAATTAAACCCTAGCATTAAGACTAGGGGGAAAAAAAGAAGTAAACTGCTTTGGAATTATGTGTGTGTGTATGTACATATACATACAGATATGTACACAGAGAAAAGACTTAATAGATGTTAAATGTTAAGGAACAAAAATACATTAAATCTTAAAAAATCTATAAAACAATGTTTTGTTTCTTCATTTCTTTCTGAAGTCAAACCTGCAATCCTTTGCTCTACGGAATAATGTCTTGGAAGGTATTAATCTCATATATTTGATTGATACTAAAATGACTATACATTTTTGTATTTGATGCAGGTAATCAATTCTTTATTCCCCGATTTTGCTTTTTTATGAGCCAATTATCAGTTGTGCCTGGGTAGTCTGTCGAGAGAGCGCTTTATGACTAAAGTGTGCATACTGGGTTCCTAAATTCTATTTTGATATGAGATCTCCTGTGATAGGAAAGGTGGTCACTAATTTTTAGATATAGAGAATGAGGAAATCGTAAAACACTACTGGAAAGGAGGCAACCAGGTAGTTAAAGAATGCCTGTTCATCTCACCTGTGACTACTTAATGGTTCAGTATCATAAAATACAACATAAAATGCAACCGAGGAGAAACTTGAGGCATGTTAATCATTACACTTACTTTTAGCTCTTTTAGCAGAAAGATGATGTAAGGTCAATGCAGATACACAATTTAGCTCTTCAACATGCTAAATTCCAGTTTTAATCATGAGGCTACTTTTTGAATGTCATAAGACAAACCTTATTTCCATTTCAAATTACTGATGGATATTCTACTGCTCTTCCAGTGTGATGTATTGAAATCACATAGAAGATCAGTAAAAAGTATTTTTGTAGCCCATTGTGTCAATAACACACTGACCGTTTAAATAACAGGATAAAGTGATTTTTTTTCTTTAATCAAATTGTTCAGAGATATGTTTGAATATGGCAAACTAATCTATTTAGAGGTGATTTATTTATGTGTTTCATAGGTTTGCTGTTTGTACAGACAAGGAGTCTTAATAAAAAAGCAGAGTAAAATAGTGTATGTCCAGATTCCAAAAATGTTTGTAAGTCTGACAGTGAATGATCACGCAAACGTACGGCAGTTTTCTCCAGGGAAGAATCTGTTACCTGCCTAGCAGAAAATATTGTTTTCATTGTGTTTATTTCCTAAGGTAATTTTGTAAGGTAATAAAAAGCATGAAAAACTTCCTACGGCATGTCAACATGCTGCAGCTTCTCACATAATTCAGCCGATTTAACATTGTCAAAGGAGTTTTAGCAGTTCTTCTCTGGTGTCTGATCGCCAAGGAACTAGATGTCTCTTTTTGTAACTACTTTTTTGTAAAAACAGAGGAATTCGATCTAATTTAGCTAAATTAAGCAATCCTACAGAAATATTAGGTGTTTGTCCCAGAGGAGGCAAGATACTCTCCACCCAAACTCCCTACATAGTCAATGGATAGAGGAAAATGTCTTTGAGACTTGAAGAAAGTGAACCAGTCCTCCTAGCTCAGGCACTTACTTCTATCCTGTTAGCTGTATAAAGGATGCAGACACCTCCAGAGAGTAATTCAATCTCCTTGAATTAAGTACCTACCTCTCCCACTTCTAATAGGAAATGGCAGGAGGGTACTTAAGGATAATAGCCTACAGGTTGGATGGAAGAGTCACCCTGAGGCAAGAGACGGGAGCTCTCCGTCCTGCTCAGTCTGCCGGCTGGTGCCGTCTGTCTCACCCCTGGCCAGAGGATGTCCAGAGACACAGCAGGGCTGGGGCTCTGCTCCCCATTCCAGAGACTGTTCACTTTGCTATCCGTTGAGCCACATGTAAAATTCGTGCCAGTGCTGTTTAGCAGGAGGCAGGACTATCCCATAGGATTCATCCAATGGGAATATTGTGTAAGTGCAGCAGGTACGTGCGTATCTAGTGCAGCCTCAGTATGGTATGTCCCATAGGATGGGTGGGTACTCTGGTATTACCCACCATGACCAAGCTGGACACAGGCACTTCACTCCCTCTACTAGAGTGCAACTTTTATTTTTGCAGATTTTTTAACCCAGTTCAATTCACTAGTCTCATAAACAGTGCAATGCCCCAGGCAGTTGTTTTCGCACAACTAAAAGGCTGGGAACATAGGGTGGAGAGACAGGCAGGAAGAGAAAAGTCAGCATGAACTTCTGCAGTCAGGTTTGCCAGGGAAGAGAAAGATGAGGAGAAACAGACCTCAGAGAGATGTCTTCAACTGCACAACTGGGGATTTTTTATATTTGTGAATGTTGTAGTCAGATAAATCTTCTTTACCCTTTTCCCTTCTTTTGTCATCTTAGATTTTTCTTTGTAATCCACAAAAGTTTTAAAAACTAACAAGAGTGTCTCTCAGGTTTTGAGATCAAATTAAAATCCATGCTTCTTGAGATGCTCTCACATCATAGGAGGTGTTCCCCACCATTTTGGAGTGCTGAGGGGTTTTTATTTGTGGCATAATTATTACTGCAAAACTAACCCACGTTGCTTTTGGGAAGCCAGGTTGATGCAAAATGTTTGGGTTTTTTTCATTATGAGCAATGGACTCGGTCATTGCTGAGTAAAGGGTGTAAATGAAAATACTTGTTTTCCTGTTTGCCTTCGCATTCATGTGGCTGCTGCTTTCCCTTCCTAGGTGCAGGTGTACCTGGGGAAAGTAATAGCCTTATTATTGTACAGGGAAAATACAAGTTTTACTGGACATTTCTAGATATAGATTTGCTTAATATTTCTTCACTGGAAGACCATCATACAGCCGCTGTATAGATTCAGAACTCCTGGCATCCTTTGTATTGTTTTACTGTTCTATTCAGACAGAAGAAAATATTCCTTTTCTCATACCTGCATTATGGGAAAGATAAACTGAGGGTTTCCCATTCGTGGAAGAGGAGCAAGGTAATTACAACATTATGGAAGCAAAATGATTGAATAATCTAAACTCTCTCTAGAAGGGAGAATAAATGAAAAGTTTAATGCTCCAAACTTCTAGTAAGGTTAATTTTATTGGGAAATGTCCACAGAATTGTGAATATCATTTTAATCAGGACCATTCATGAAGAAAGGTACTGCCAAAGAGACAAGAGGAACTGGCATTCAGGTGCCTTTTTTACTGTTTCAGATTCCCTTTTTGCTGTACGAATGTTATTAGTCACTTCCATGAAGTATTCTGAGGTGTCGCAAAGATTTTTCTCCTTTTGAGTTTTCCAGAGGTCTGCAAAGAGGCTCTTGAAGTTTATTATTGTAAGAGGAGTCATGGAAATGCAAATGCAAATATGGAGCAACTCTTGAGGACATTAGCTTTATAGTTATTAAATATTATACAATTGAGCAGTGACTACATAGATGCAGTGAGCAGTGTCATTCAACTCCACATCCTTTTATATGATGAACGTATTAAAGGGAGAGAATATATTATTTTTACCACTCGTTTTGTTCTTTGCCGGGCAGAAATACACAGACTACTCATAAACTTACATTTTAATAGTGTGTGCATTCTATTTAAATGTTTGCCTCATTTTGTAACAGTAACAATATTAATTTTAAAGGCTTGTTGTTGGGTTTTTTTTCATAATAAATGGGGTGTTTCACGAGAAGAAATATGTCCTTAGGCTGACACAACCCCTATGGAGTTGTGGAGCTAAGCCTTCTTTTTCAGTTCTTCTTTAAATAATTAATAAATTACAGTCTGTATGCATGTTTGACATCAGAATTATTTCCTTTTGCACCAAATTAACATAAATGGATCTTGAACATTGCTGTATAAACATGATCTATAAATTTTGAAGTACTATAGCAAACAAAATCTAAAAGGCTCTTGATAAGCTGTTTTAAACAAATTATTTTTAAAGTTATTTGCCTAACAAGAGTCAGTATACCTCACCTGATTATTTAGCAAAGCATGCCTGCATCTTAATTAAGCTAGCTACTCTCATTGCAGCGGTATGGAGATCAGCACATTCATTTACCGAACAGTAACCATAAAGAGCGTTTTCATCTCAAAATGTAATGAACAGAAGTCAGGAAAATGTAGTATGCAATTTGATTAAAAAAAGAATAGTCTCTAGGTTTGGATAGCAACTAGAACTCTCTAAGGCTTGCAGATGGTTCTACCAGTAAATTAAGTTGTGTTTACATAGCTGGATAAGTTGCAGGCTAAACCTAGCTTAAAGTAATTACAGCTGTCTGACCTCTATTTAGTCTTCTGATCCAAACCCCACTTCCCATTGCCTTTGTAAGTTCACAGCTTATGCATTTTATGCTTACGTTATTTTTAAACCCCAAAGACAGACTCACAGAAACTTCCCACTTGCTCCTGGGTATAAGACCATTCATTCTTTACAATGGAGTGACTTAGAAGGCAGTTTACATCTTGACCAAGTCATCAGCAAATAATAAAAAAATCAACTTGCCACGTTACTGGTCTGTGTAGCTCCACTGGCCATGTTGTTTTTATCCGATCAGAACAACAACTCTGCGGCACCTTTTTTTTTGGTTTGGGTTTGAATAGATGAGAAACCTTTAGCCCCAGAAACCTTAGCCTTTCAGCTTAAAAAAAAATCTTACATTTTTGCATGGTGATGTCTTCTATCCCAAGAAGCATTAGAAGACAAGAAAAGTTAATCATGAGATTATTTTCAGCACCGCCACTCTTTTTATCAGTCTGTCATCAGCTTCTTAGCAGTTCTTTGTATTGTTTGTCTCTGTTGCTCTGTTTACTACTGTTATTTCAGTAGTATTTCCTGTAGAGCACAGGAGAGTCTACCAATGCAGTGTTACCAGTACTAAAGAACTTCTTTTACATTCTCATGTATGAATACTTGTATAATCAGAAATCACAAGGTAGCCATATTTTCTGTAAGATGCATACTCTACTAGTCCACTGGAAAAAAAAAAGAAAGTGCAAGAAGGGTCATGGCTAAATGATGAACTCTTCATTAACCTCAAACAGAGGAAAGAAATAGCAGAGGAGAATTTGTTACTAAGAGTAGGCTCAGGAAGTATCTTATGAGTATGTAGAACCAGAAAGGTGGTAGGACTAGATGAGGTTTCCTCAGCTGGGAAGCAGTGGGGGTGAAAAGAAATCGTTTTGACATATGCCAGTGATAACAAAGGCCAAGAAAAGTATTGATTCACTGCAGAGTGAAAAGGAAATTATTGGTAGACAATGCCAAGAAAGTCAAAGTATCGAATGCTCTTTTGGATCAGAATTTACTCAAAAGGTCAGTTGTGAACATATGATTGTCACCATTTATAAGTGTGACATAATCTTGAATAGTGTCGGAACATGTTAGAGACCAGATGGGGACTAGTTATACATTAACAAGAAGAGTTTTAAATATACAGATTCTCTATAATTCCAACTGCTTCCTATTTACATTACTTATAAGCTACAAAAGATTAAACTTCTGTTCTGAATCCATTTGCTGAGTACAGAAATTTTCTAGATAAGTAACTGTAAAGTAGAAATGAGAAATTTTATGTGGCTTAGGACACCAAATGAATATGGTTTCAGGGTAAAAACTGTATAGCTATGACTTCATTTCATTACTATTTTTTTCAGTCATGACCAGCTCAAACTAAATATTTTGCAAATTGTATTGTATGTATTAATACCCACCTAATTACTACTAAGAACAGTTAGTACTCATAATGAAAGAGTAACTCCATATTTGATATAGGAATTTCTATCTTCATCTTGGAGATTTTTTTCTTCTTGGGCTTTGAGCTTATGCTGTCATAGCAGCCTGTGCTTTGTAAATAGGCATGATGTTAACTCAGATATTTAATTGCTTTGTTCAGTTCTAAATTCTCCAAATAACACACAGTTCTGTATTACTCTTTTAAGTGTTATTATATAAGTTTATACTGCTAATTCCCACATCGTGACGATATATAACAATGTAACGACGTAGTATTTTACTCATTATACATCATCTGGTTTTGTTGCAGCTTGACATATGCATTTCACATGTAAATTATAGCTTTTGTGGTGTTCTACTCATGCCACTGTCTTCATGGATCGTTATACCTTTGCTGAATAATTTGCTACCTGATTTTCCTTTTAACTATAGTGCTATAGTAATTTTCTGAGCATGTGTGTGCCATGCCTTTTTCTTTCAGGAAAGATAATATTCATGACTGATAACTAAAACTTCACTAGAGTAATGAGAGAACGCATTGTGGAAAAAATAATAATTTGTTTAATTTATTCCAATAATTTAAATATCATAAGGATGAGTCTTCCTTTGATATTATTTTTTTTATTGAAACTTAGAGATGTTGACACATGTTGATATCTTGAAAAGATGAAATGTGATTATTTGTATTTACTAACTTATGGCATCATGTTTTCCTTTGGACTTCTACAAGAACTAGTGATATATTGAAAATCTATACTTTTGACTAAACAATCTCTCTTACTGCTGAAATGCAATTAGTGAGTTGCTGTTCTGAAATCTGTTGATGTAGATGCATTTTCAGTGAAAGATCTTGACAATGTTTCTTGAACTTTATATACTTTGTGACAACTCTCACTCATGCAGAAATATGTCATTTTTAAATGGATTTGAATTTTTTTTACCTTTTTTTGTTCTCTGAAAAATTGTTTTCAAAGATTATATTTAGCACAGTATAATGCAGTGATATTCAACAAAAGTTCATCATTTTCGTATAGGCAAATCTGAAATGCACAATAGAGCAAAAGTCATCTTTATATTTGCTTGTAGTATCCTCAGTGCTTGTCTTAGTCATTCTTAATGAGAAGAAATTGGTAATTGATGAGAGGTTGGGGAAAATTCTGTTGATTCTTAATTGTTCAAATTCTTTCTGTTTAAGGTTTACAAGGTCAGATCCAAGGCAAGAAAAATATACCATTTATTACTACTATGTCAATTTAACATCATTGTTGTCAAAATTGAAAGAGTCCTCAACTGTAGTTCAGTACTTAACACACTTCTTAAAAAAAAGTCTGAGCTTGAAAATGAATTTGTTTCTACAAAAAATTGTACTCTAACCTTGTTGGTACTTTGATACATTCTGCCTTTTGGCCTGCCTTTCAGCCATTGTCCCACAGATACACGTCTCTTTACACTTGTATATGACCATATTGCTCAGTATTTGAGCATTCCTTTTCAGAAATACCAAAAAATACTTGAGAAACCCCATTTTTACAAGGACTTTTGCTTAGTATTTTATAATGAATTCTTAGTTATGAGGTGAAATTGGAGATAAGTAGAAGGAACTGCGTTCTTTAGAAGGGAACGAAATTCAAGACTTTTCAAGCTAATAGCTCAGCAGCTTGTTAAGAGAAAGAAGGTTAAGGAGAGTCCAGTCTTTCCTACTTACAGCAGTGCAGCAGCTTTATTGCAGGAGTTTCTCATTGAAAAGCCAGCTCAGAGTATAACGATACAGTGCTAGGGTGAGTCTGTGATTAATCTGAATGCAGAGTACAGGGAGCTCCATTGTGTATAAGGGGGAGGGACCAGAATTGTTTTACAAAATATGAGGACATGACCTTTATATATAAAAGTACTACAAAGTAATTTTATAGTGTTTCAAGTGAAATTAAAAATGATGAGTTATACAGATGAATGGTGAGCTTTGAGCAGAAACAAGTATTGAAAAACTAAAGTTTTTATACCTATCTCACAGTGACATAGGAAAATATTTAACCTGGTTTTAGTATCAGATTTATCAATTCTGTTAATACCTAGTTCAGTATCATGTGAACCTAATGTCTTAACAGCTATTTCATATTATGTCAACCAAATTATTTAAGTAATGAAGTACCAGCTGTTTTTTTTAACTTACTCACAAGCAGTTTGGTGCTGTCAGCCAAATTGTCTTGTAAATATTGCAGTTCTTCCTGAGAGCTCCAAGAGAATAAAAGTGTATAATTCTTTTTAGACAGAAAAAGTGAAATGTGACACAATGCAACAAAGACTAGGTGTTCCTATAATTTTATTTTTAATCCACTCAAACTAAACAAACTTGGGTTGGTGTTTGGGCGATGGAAGATGCAATACCCGTAAAGACTACAGAAAGCCTCTTTAACTTTTTTGCCTCAGGTAAAGGTATTTGTCTATGCTACTGGCCAATTTATTGAACTTTGCCAGGAGGAATTCATGTAGACCAGTATGCTATGGCATAAGTATTAAATGTATTTTAAAAATCACTAGCTACATTTCTAAAGGGCATTAGGTTCTGTCAAGAGGGTTAATTGTCTCATGCGTTACATATAATCGTGTAAAATTCCTCATTTCTTCTACCATTTTACTACCTCCTTTGTTTTATTAAATGCCAGAGTGTGAACTGCAAACGTTGTTATTTCTACCAAAGTGAGGAGTTCTGGAATAACACAAGCCTTGGCAAGCTGTGAACTCTTCATGGGCAAGGTCGGAAGCCTGCTGATAGACTGAGAGCATAGGAATAGGTTTAGCTCCAGTCTTCAACAAACTGCCTCTCATTCTATTTCAGCCAAGTCAAAGTGAAGAGACCAGGTTGGCAAGAGGGACCTAAAAGGCAAGGAGCCATGTGACTGAGGAAAGAAACAGCTCAAAAGCTGTGAATAGGACTTCTAGGGAGAAGGAAAATGAGGAAGGTAATGAGCTTCAACAAGTATACCATATACAGAGCAAACCGATGATGAGAATATGAATTCTGTTATGAGGTATTTTCCTTCCAGCGCCTGCTAATGGTGCAAGTGGAGACTTTAGATGGGAACTAAAACTATAGGTGTCTCAATCCAAATCTTAAACTGAATTTGTAGGAGTTACGGTTTGCAGTTCCCTTCCCAAAGAAGGCTGAGGAGGGAGGAGGGTGCCTCAATTGGAGTATAACTGCTAGTGAAATCTCTTAAGTAGTAGGTAGAGAAATTACATGAGAAAGCTGTCAAACTGAGTGAAACCTGGAATCAGAGGGTGTGGATAGGATGATTAGCAGCAAGCCAAGAAGGTCCACAATAGCACCTAACATGAATGAGGAAAACCTGGCTAACAAGAGGTTTCTACTCGCAGGTCTTCTTCATGGGGAAATGGTCCCTTCTCAGGCAGTGATGCGTTACAATGCTGCCTGCAGTAACTGAAGTTTCAAGCCTAATGACAGAGTGGAGAAAAAATAAAATGAAAACCTGGCAGGCTGGAAGAGCTGTGAGATTAACGATCACCCTTCCCATGAGGAGGAGGTGTATTGGTCACGAGTGACTCACTCCTGTGTGTGATGAAAAATTTGGTCTAGTGACTGGACCTAACATTGTCAGAAGCCTTCTGTCTCCCAGGATTTTAAACCCGGGAGATGTTGCCAAAGCCATTTAGTCAAATGACAATTAACTGGAACTGCTCATTCATGCGGGCATGACTGATTTCAGTGTAACTCTAAGCAGATCAAAAGTGACTACGAGACTCTTGGAGGAAAGCTGAGGGGGTCGGAGCTGTTGTAATGTGCTAGTCAATCCTTCTGGTCCTGCAGGAAAAATCTGTCCTACAACGCTCGTATGCAGAAGCAGTGTCACCAAAGAGGGCTTTGGCATCAACTTGGAAGGAAATACAGTGAAATGGAACTGCTTAGCCTGAAGAAAAGAGTAATGGTTCAACTTTAGAAAAGCTACACAAAGAGCAAGCAGTTTCTGCTTTGTTTCTGTGATGGTTTACATGAGAAGTAATGGGCTTAAACTGCAACCAGAAAGAGTCTGTTTTGATATAAGGAAAACTTCCAATGCTCAGTAGAGCTGTTCTTGCTAATAGATTGACTCACAAGGCATTGAGTGCACCATCATGGCAGGACTGTACAAATGGGTTGGGCAGACAGCTTTGATCTATTGAATTGCTTTTCAGCCGTATGTTTCTATTCCTTTGTGTTATCATAGAATGAACATATTCATATCAGTGCTTGCAACTGCATTCAGAAATACTAGGATAAGACAAACTATGGCTACAATTAGACTGAAGTTTTTTCCTCCATTTCTTTGGCATTCTGTGAAAACTTCTGAAAGTAAATGCTATCTACTAGATACTACATTGTCTAAACTTTACGTTGTAATGAAATTATAAGTGAAGAGTAAAATTGAAGTTGGAGTTATCTACATTACTTAATTTCCTTGAGAAATCAGAAATCTGATGTTTTAAACCAGGAGAGACATAGATCAATTTTAAACAATTTAATAGTATTGTTTCTGCTGGACGAACGACATGGGTTGCTTATTCTGCAGTAATAACTGGTGGATGGGGGGCTGAGAGCTGCAGACCTGTTAATCAACCATCTAAACCAGATAATCAACCATGTGATTGATTAAATAATTATTCCCATTGAAACCCACCCTTGTTAAATACCGGTCTCATCACCTAAGCTGCTGTGTCACTCTAACACTAGGTACAGACAGCACATTTTTATTTTTAGACTTTTTTTCCTTCATGACTTTAACTCCCTTATTAGCTGCTATGAATTAGCAAAATTGTAATGTAAATACTTTGCAAATGACAAAAACACCCACCCTTGGTTTTGTCTATGTGCATATTGTCTTGTCATCCAGGTTTCATAACAAGCACAAATATTATAATGCATTAAATAAATGTCAGTCTTGTGTACTACATTTACCCTTGTAAAGCAGATCAGCTTCGAAAAAAATTAGCCCCCTCCAAAAAAGATTCTGACTAGATCAATAACATTTCTTAATCATATCTAGCACACTTGTTTAATAAGATTATTTTCCTCTTCAACAGTTTGTATATTCAAGCATTTCTCATGGGTGTTTGTACAGACAGATGTGCGTTACTGCCATGATTTTGTGAAGGAGAGTGATCCAGAGTTTTCTTCACCGTGTTCTTACTTCAAAATCTAGTTCTTTTCTTTGCCTTAACCTCGTTCTTTTGACAAGTGCAGATACCTTGATGCTCTGGGGTGTTGCTGTTTCGGTCTAATAATGTGTTGAGGATATAACTGCTTTTGCGTTTCGTCACCTGCTAAACCAGTCATTATGGCCTGCTACTCCTACCATATTCAGAACTTTAAATGTTAGTTTACTATGTTCTTAGTCAAACTAAACTAAAGCATAATAACTCAAGCATACTATTTTAAACTAAGTCATGTATTGAAGTTTGGAGGTGTAGGATCCCACAACAGGTCAATGACAGTCTGTGGAAACAAATTGTAGATTTCTAGTGCCAAGCATTATCTTCCAACTACTAAACTCATTTCCCTGTTGCATCTTTCTTTTAACAGTGAGAGTTTTGAAAGTTTAGAATTTATTTTATTTTATTTTTAACATAGGTCCTGATCACTACTGTATAGAGGATGGATATAGCAACAGCTAAGTAAAACATTATCGAAAAATAGGGTGGAATTTCAACTAAACTTCCCTGGAATGTTGAGAATTCAGAGTAAAATAATTAAATATGTGTTCTGGAGGCCTCTGATAGCTTCTAGAGTTTAGTATTTCCAAGCCATAGAAGATACTTAAGGTTTATATTTAAAGTATTTTAACTATGAGTGAGTTAAAATTCATATTTTAAAAAAGATCAGCTAGGGGAATCTGGGATAGTTCTATTTCAGAGGGAAGTCCTTGATATCTTCAAAGGAAGACTGGATTGATAGTTGCCGGGTACATTGCGTCTTTACTTGGGAATCTGTGTTTTCTTAAGAAGAAGTAAAATGGATTTGAATGCCTATGAAGTGTTCAGATGGATTTCCATTGCAAACTGTTTTTCTTTGGTGGATAGTAAAATTGTTTTAAATTGCAAATGAAAGAGGTCCTCAAGAGGAATATATTTCACTATTTTGTGAGTAGACGTTTTACTGATGATTACCTGCACCAACTTTTTTACTCTTAGTGTGATTGATATTGCAGTAATCATACTCCAATGAGCAACCACTATTATGATATAAACCAGAATTATCCAGTTGCATTTCATTATCTGAAGCAATGCTTCTTATATCTCCTCCTGGGTCATTTTGTTTCATATATTTTCAATCCTTAGTGTTCACAGTTTTTCTAGTAAATCTTCGGTAGAGAGACGTATGTTTCTCACTTTCAGATGGGACCATAATGTTTTTTTCAGGCACTGGCTTTCAGTTGTTATTGTTGTCTCTTTAATAATATGCATGTTGCTGCTGGTGTTTTAATTATGGAGATTCACTGTTTTGAAACTGTGTTGTTTGTAAAAGAGGTGTCTTCTTTAAAGAAACACAATAGCAATATTATCATTAAGGTAATGTCCAAATTTAGGAATAGGTGTTAAATATTGCAGGATTAAATGAAGTCATTCATCTGTTAAGTGAACCTTTTTTTTTTTTAATTTAAGTAGAAGTAATTGCAGTCCTATTATTGGAATATCCCAGATGTGTGAAGACTAGGTTTTGTGCTTTGTCCTTAGGGCTCCCACTATACTTCCATGTAATAGGCGCAAATCTGGTGTTTCTTTTTAATATCCATCTGTTACTGCTGTGCTGGTAGTGTTCAATGCATCACTGAATCCTTTTGAGTGAGAAAGCGAATGAAAGATGTTTGATGGTATGCAGATTGCAGTCATAGTTCAGATGGCCATTTGCCCTTCGATAGTGCTCTTACATGCCATAAATTGATAATAACTCTCAATATACAAATCTTTTCTTCCCATACATCAGTTCAAGACCTCTGTTAGGAATGATTTGTATTCAACTGATAGGTTTTTTGGGGCAGCGTTCCTGAGTCTTACTAGCCATCTTTTGTTGTCTCCAAAAGTATTTATCAAATAGCTACATGTATGGGAGCTCACCAAACATGCAAGCTCTCTGTATACTTTGTACAACTGGCTAATAAGAGGGCAGTCGGTACCGGAATTTAAAAGGAAGCTCGTGGAATTATAGGAGTGCTTTCCAGATGAGACCTCAAGACTGCCTCAGGCCGTTCTTCCTCTACTTGTACGTAGGATTCAAAGGAAAACTTCTAGTTTCCAGATGGATTAAGGTGATCCACAAGAACTTGAAGTGCTAATACTGAACCAGAATAAAGATGCATCTAGTCCTGTGTCTGACGATAGCAAAAGTATAGTCATGTTTCCCTTTGTCTTTCCAGCCAGCTGCTGCTTTGGGACTTAGTCAGCTGATAAGGGACTTCCTGAATTATGCCTACTGTGTCTTAATTGTCTGTACTCTTTAATTTGATCTCTTTTTGAGATATTTTTAACTCCCAAGAGAGATTTTGTGACATTTATTATATAAGTTGAAACATATATCATCTTGTTTCTCATTTTTGTTCTGATCTACAAACCATAGTAAGAACGATTCAGCCTACATCTATAGGTATATAAGTTGAAACATATATCATCTTGTTTCTCATTTTTGTTCTGATCTACAAACCATAGTAAGAACAATTCAGCCTACAGGAATCTATAGGAACAGACTAAAGCAGAGGTCATATTTATGCTTATGCATTATTCAGTGTTGTATCAAGCCTCTGCTCTGTATAAATGTTCATATATTCTAGTTTTTCCCTTTCTTCCTTCAAGGAACTTGATGCTGAGTTCATTCAGGCTGACTGCATTTGCAATCCAGTGCATCTAGTCTTGAGAAAAAACTGAGTTAGGCATGAAAGTACTAGAAATCATGGCAGTAATCCCAATGTTTGTGTCCTTTGAACCATTTAGCAGGTAGAATATGATCAACAGACAATAGAGAATGGCATCATCCCTGGTAGCTCAGGAAGCAGACGTAAATGTTGCATCAAATAGTTCCTGTGTTCCCGTAGTATCCAGAACACGCTGACAGATCACTTTGCATATCGTAGTTTATATGGATTTTCAACATAAACTCTAAAATCTACTACAGCTTGTAGAACCAGCATCGAGAATACCTACATTCAGTCTGTAGGCAGTTATACGTATGTTTGAATGTTTTCAGCAACATATGATGTATTTCATGTGAACTGTTGCATCTTCTTTCAAATTTTCTTTGATTCTCTACTTTTTTCAATGCATGTAAACTCTTGGATAAGAAGATTTCACAACCTTACCACGTTACCTGTCACATTGAGCAAACAAAAGCCTAGCAGGGACAGAAAATAAGACTAACCAACTAATAATTCCAAATGTTAGTTATATACTCTTTCTTACTCATTCATTAACATAAGGTTGTCACAGCATGGATTCATTTTTTTTTTTCCAAAATGCTCCAAATTGTAATGATCTTGCTACCTGTTCACAATCACTTAACATCCCAATGGTGTGAACTTTAATGTTCACTTGTTGCTTTAATGCGCGAGATAAAGTTAAGAACTATTTAATAAATTTACATTCTTGCCAAGCTATTATATTTTAATTAGCTGTTAATGAATGTAAATTCAGCAGTTATGTAATGCAAACAATTGCTGAAGAAGGCTACAGAAGGCTAAATTGTTTGGGGAAATCCAGATATATGGCCAGCATAAATTTAAATAATAAAGAGTTCTTTTTTTAATTGGAAAATTTCTGATAAGGAGACCTGGAAATTTACATGACATCTACAGGCTGCAAGAAAATGATAGATCAAATCATATGTGAAAGTGTGGGAGAATCTGATCTACTCTCTAAGTCAACAAAATACTGAGCAGGAGCTGGTGCCCTCTCATTCCAGATGTTGCCCTTCAGGTTTGGCTGTTCCTGTAGGAAAATTGGAAAAACCTGGAATCAGTGCCCTTACCTCTAGATTGTACTATCCTTAAGAGTCCTTAGGGTGGTATGTGCTCATTGAAAGGCATATTTCCTCATCGTCTCATGAGGATCCTGTGATTACATTGGAATAGCAAAATTCATTAAAATAAATAGGTAAAAAAGGTCAAACAAACCCCTAATAAATAGCACTTTTGAGATTACAGTTTAAAATCCTCTTACGTAAACTGAAAATAGTTATTGCAATGCTATTTTTTCAAAGGTCTGAAATACTATCTCTCAGTGGAGTGAATAATTTCATTCCATTTCAGCTGAAAGTTTAAAACTCACTTTTTGTGAGATCAATCAGCTGCATTCCAGTAGAAGGCAACAATAATAGGGTACAATTCACACAAAACCATAGTAGTATGGAAAGGTATTCTTCGAATTACTGCTTCTCTGGCCTGAAGACTGTTAAATAAAATGATTTTTTAAAAGTTACAGTCATTTTGTACACCTGAAGCCAAATCCTGCTCATCTGCTCACCGGGCTGAGGAGTGATGTGTTCCATGATGTGTTCCATGTTCATGTTTGTTTCCTCTACAGAGCAGGCACAGCCGTTGCGATGAAGACTATCCAGCTGTGGTGGCAACATGTAGTGCAAAAACTTCACTGAGTTTGGCCATGGTGCATTCTTCTCTGTGTCTCACTTCCCATCCTCTCCCTGTCCAGTATTCTTCATGGCTATGATGTCCTAACGTATTTGGCCAACTGAGGTTTTTTTTGGAACATATCTAGTCATGTATGTCTGTACTCTTATCACAATCGATAATGCTTCAAGCCATTCTTCTATGACAGCTTCTGCTAAAAACTATTCTTCCGTTATTGGTCTTGTATCAACATCACTTGCCTGTTTACTAGTCAGAATCAACATACTGCAGAGACCTTAGTTTTGACGCCTTCTTCCTCCTTCCACCTCCCTCCGTCACCAAATCCCAAACTACTTTCTCCACAGTGTTCATAGATTATTTTTTTTTCCTAATCTGCATTCATTGAAGTTGAACCAGAATAGAATTTGACCCCTCAGCACCTGTTTTTTGAACATAAAGTAGAAGCAGGTAGTTCTTGCAAGCTTCAATTCAGGTTTCATAATACTTCCTGTATCTTCAGAACAGAGTTTGTTTACTGGCTGCTTCTTTTGTCCCCTTTTGTGCCACTCCTGATTTTTTTTTTTGCTCTGGATAAACCCATCTTTCTAAAGAATGTTCTCAGAGTGCCTGCCTTCCTTTCTTAGTGTAGTACCTGCCAGGGTGTTTTATTTGAAGATATTATGCGTATACATGTTTGCAATGTATCGTGCTGTTGTCCTCTGATGAAAACAAACGTTACTCATTTGCATCGGTTACATAGTGTTGTGTGCTGTGGTTGTGCTTAGTAAATAATATTATTATAATAAGTTCAGTAATGCTATGGAAAACTGAAGATATTTTTTTCCTCCTTTCATTTGTGAGAAATGTTTACATTTAGATTTTGATTCTTAAGGACTGGAGGATCTGGATCATCTGCAGATTAAATTTTACTCAGTGTGTTTTCTAACATGCTGGGAAAACAATGTTGGCTAATGTTTTTCTTTCCGTATTCTCAAGACGGTGTCTCTCATAATCTTAAAGATAATCACTTCTGCTGCCTAATTGTAGAACTTTTTTATTTTGTATGTAACATCCAGGATTTATGCATGTCAATAATAAACATTTAGGGTGTTCCTAAAACTAATCACACTTAACAATTTTTAGTTCCAAGTAGAACTGAACACCTATAAAGCAGTTTGCAAACTATAACATAGATAAAAATAATACATTTCAAGAAATCATTACCATATTACCTGAAAGATAAACGTGATTGTTTTAATTCATCAAAGTACCAACAGTTAAAGCAACTTTGCAGTGTGGGTGCTTAGATCGTACTTTAAAAAATGAGCTAGAAATTTGTGAATGAGAAGATGATGTTTGGATCATGCATTTACATTTCCCAGGAACGTTTAAAAGTAGACAGGGCTCTTAATGTCCTTTATTTCTGTTAAAAAAATTAATCTCTGTATCTCTCTATATGAAGTAAACAAAAATACTATCAAAGTATTTAATACGTAACTGTAACTTGACCTTGTCATGGATGGAGTGATGCACTGCAGTCATAAGAGAGAAGTAGCAGTATGTTTGTTGGTACAAAACGGCAATTTAGCAAAGTTTGATAGTAAATGCAAGGTATGGCAAGGTACACTTGATTATTTACTGCATAGAGGACAGGGTCAGACAAAACTGTCAGGGAGACCCTTCCATTGAGTCACAAGGTTCAGAGAGGACCCCCTTGCTTTCTAAACTCCTTCTCAGAGAAGAGTCTAGGTGCGGCTGGATCCACTCCTAGTCCCAGGCTTGATCAATGGTTTACGTCTAAAGGATTATAAGTGCACAATCAATCTTTTTATCACTTAGCTATGATTTCAAACTTGCAGCGTGCTTATTCCCAATTGACTTACCAAGTATCTGATGCAATAAGAAATCTCTCAGCCTCGAGGAGTAACGTTGAGGGTTGTCCCTGCTCCAGGGGCGATCCTGGTGTGCAGCCCGCTGCCGGGCAGGAGAGCTCCACGGGCCCTGGGCTCTCCTCTCTTGATGGAGTACGATGATTGACTTACAGTCGTATTTGCACACCAGCCGTGTTTCGGTTGGCACACGCCCAGCTCGCCCTCAGCTGTCGAGCACGATTTACGGCCCTTGGCTATGGAGTTGTTGTCGCCCGGTTTAGGGCGGGTGCAGCCGGCGGGCCCACCGCTGGTGGCTGTTCCTTCAGCAGAAGGGCTGGGGAGCACACCGCCACAGCCTTTAAAAAGATGTTTTCAGTATTTTGTTTAGAATAGTAAAATCTCTCTTTCTTGACAATGTTCTTTCATAACTTAAATTTTTCATGGTACTGGCTGTAGTCTTTGCTTAAACTAGAAGGAAATACAGGGTTTTGACAAGGATTTTAATAATGCCTCCTAACACAAGCAGAGATTTATCATGCTGGAGTATTTCATGTCAGATTTAGGAATAAATCCCAAGAGTCTTGAAATGTCTCTTTTTCTGTCAAAAAGCTGTTTTTCATCCGCCTTTTCTTTTAAGAAATCATGAAAGATACTTGGTATCTTATAAAGTGTGGATTGATTTTATTTTAATACTTTGTCCACCAAATGTCCTACCTCTTCTAATGCTTCCCCTTAACTTACATTGAAGAAAGGAAAGTGAAGCTGATGTACATGCAAGGGAGGGTGGAAATGTTCTTCTGACGCTTCTGATTCAGGATACATTTGAAAACCAACTGAAATTGCTTGCCAGCATGTTCTTGGCAGTGAGAATTATCCTTTGGTAGCAAAACTGTGCGACATCAGAGACAGACTTACAGACTTGCTCAGTATTTGCATGAGGAATGCAAAGAGGTTACCACTGCAGCAAACAGTCTAATTTTAAAGTCTGCAAAACACAGTGCCACTCACATCTCTGCATATAGTTGTTTAGAGTTGATATTGTAAACACTGGAGGAAATTCAGTGGTGATTCTTCTTTTCTTCTAATCGTACCTTTGGCTGAAGCAGTGTAAATGTTACACTGTGATTTCAGGGCTTTCAGGGCTATGCAATTCATTCCTAGTTGAAATGTCTTTAATTTAAAGATGTGTTTTACTCATTTACCCATAGCTACAAAAACAATTGTGAAAAGTTAACATAAGAGAGCAAAAAAATAAATTCTAGGTATTAAAGTACATGGTAGATTTACTCATGAATGTACATGGTAGATTTACTAGGTTTGCTCAAAAGCTTTCTGTGCTTATGCTTAAAATAAAAAAGAACATTTTTTTTTTTCTAGTAATGACAGGAATGGGTATGTTCCACACTTAATTCCCCTTTTATTGGACACTTTGGTGTCAGAAAGCTGGCGGTGTTTATTTGGGTGGAATCAATGATCTGCAGGGCTAAATGCAAACTCCTCATGAATCAGCTGTCTCAGACTGGTTTTCTCTTTACTTTTTACCTAGGGGTATTGTTGAATGTTTTCAGAAAAGATTACTTGAACAATTATTAAACCTGATTTTGCACACTTGATTTTGCACTTAGGATACAAGGGTAGAGTAAGGGAAGTTTCAAAGGCTATTCCAGCCCAATTTTTTGTCATTCTTTAAGGAAAGGAATTTGCTTAAAGCTTGATGCCTTTGGTGGATGGCAGTAAGTTGTTCTTACTTACTTACATGGTTAAATACTCTAATTTATGTTACAGCTTCTAATCAGAAAAAAGCAAAAGACATTGTTGTAGAATTCCAAAATAATTTTTCTATATTCTCCTTTCCTGAATTCTGAACAGCAGAATGAACCACACAGTGACCACAGAAATGTCCCGTTATTCATATGAGCTTGCCAAAGATTTCAGTCCCTGTATTGCAGGAGATTTTCTTGGTTTGTTTTGTTTTTTTTTTTTCTTCTTTACATGCATAATTTGGAAGGGAGTGTCTGATACATGTGTCTCAAATCCAGTGGTTTAGTTTTTTTGTTCTTCTAATGACTGAGTATTAATCTATTTCTTTATTCATTTTTATAGATTAAAAAAATCAACAGGAATTTTCCCGTAAACCAGCAGGTAAGAAAAAGAAAATTTGGGGTTGTTTCGTTTATAATTCTGATTTCAACTGTATTTAATTGTGTGGTAGCTGTGCATTATTCTAGTTCAAGAATTCTCAGTAGATTTTGTTAAGAGAGTACCTTGATGCCTCAAATAGGTATTTTTTTCCTAAAGTCAAAGGGAACTGGAGTGTTTGGTCAAAGTAAGATCATGCCTAATCTTTTAAAATTAACTCATTTAATACACAAACACACACATGTATATAAAGTTTTCTTCAAATTGCATCTTACCCGTTTTACTATAAAAGGGGGAATGGGATTGTTATGCTTTACAGAATTATCCAATATCCATCAATGTTCTAAAATTCTAAAAATGGATGAATTCTGTTGTCCAAAGGAAGGCGTAAAAAATAATATTTGCAGAAGGTTATGGAGCGGGCCGGTACCAGAATTTGGAACAAACTGAATCATCTGACTGTCTCCAAGTTCATCCATTGGCAGTCCCATGTTACTGGAAGGCACTGCAATGTCTTAAAAAAGGGAGTAAGATTCCTTGAATAGAGATGGTTTCTTGCAAAATGCATCATGAGCACAATTGCTGTTCTTCTCTGCAGGTGTGTATCAGGTGATTGGATACATGGGATGAAGGGGTAGAGCTGTGTGTCTTGAGAAATCTGTTCTTTCCACAAGTTTTTTTTTGTCTTTAAAGAAGCAAACCTACAGGCAACTCAAAGTTAAAGGCTGAAATTCTGAGGTTCTAGTTGTTAGACATCATAGTAAGGATGGACAACACCCACATGTCCTCAAAAAGACGAGCATATATTTTAGAAAACTATGTAAACAGAGCGTGAATAAAAATATTCAGGGTAAAGCTTAGTATGCTGTAAAGTGATCAAAGATTCATTTGGAACATAGTCTGTTCCTGTACTACAGTAATCTGGTTAATTGTTTTGTGATACAGCATAACAGCAGTTGAAAACATGACCGTTTTATGGTGCGCTACTTATCACAGAGTACATGTCTAGTAAATTAAACCAGTTAATTAAGTATGCATGTGTTGTGTATCGCAACTGTTACATAATGGGGATTTCTTTTTAAGAAACTTGTAATACGGGGAAACGGAGAAATCTGATTCATCAGAAGGAACAAATTACTTTGTAGAAGGAGAGAAGTATGTTTAGGACTGAGGTGTAAACTTGCCTTCAAGAGGACAGATTTGAGGAAGTGCTTTTAATGCTCTTACACCACATCTTCAGCCGGTCAACATATTTCTCAGTTCCCTGTCTCTGGTCCAACTTTGTTATTACAGAATTATTAATAGAGATTTCTGCTAAGTGTGACTGACAAGGGAGGGGGATATTACTGTTCTGTTTGCTGCTGTCTTCATGAGAAGGTCTGCAAATCATAATGAATGACTGATGACAATAATAATATTAACTATATAGGTATGTATAAATGAAGTTGGAATAAATAAAACATAATAAACAAATAGGTACGTTTTTATTTGCCCTTGATTCTCAGCTCCTCATCTGCGCTACAATTACCCAGATTTTTAGATACTTTTATCTCACTGTTGCCTCCTGAAGTCACAGAAAGGAAGTGATTTGTCACACTCAGCAATTGAAGATAACACTTCCATTTGGGCAGTTTCAGAACAGTTTGTATAACATCAGTTGCTGGCAGTGGGAAAGAAATGCTCCTATCTCAAAAGAAGGAAGGACAAAATGCCTAGTAAACAAAAAATAGTTAACTAGCTCCATTTTCACTCTTACAATTTACTCTGAACTTACCTCTTTGCCTTTATTACTGCAAAAAAAAGACAACAAAAATGTAAACAACAGTTGTAATGTCCCACCAGGCTAATGCATTAATTCAGTGATCTCTGCTGTTATGGAACTCTTGGCATGCGTGGTCAATAAGGCATTTTCCTCTTCATTAGAATTCCAGTGGAAAACAAAAATAACTTTCTTGGCTTGAATAGCTTGTTGGTCATGTTATCTGTTGGGGCAGCCTGCAGTTAATGCGTTCTTCTCTCATCAGCATCAATCACTATATTCCAAAGGAATTAATGTGGACCATTTCAAGAAAGTCAGCCAAAAGATCAAACTGAAAAGAGAGAAGCTGATTAGATGGGCAGTGAGACTGAAAAGGTCTCACTGCCCGTCAAATACTGGAAAAGAAAAAGGTTTATTGATCTGTGGATGTCTTGAAATGTTAGGGAGCATTAATGTCAAAAACAGACTCCCTTTTGGGTTTACCTTATGTAAAGAGGGTTGCATTTTTTTATTATAGAAGGAGCTAGGAAATAATCACCTAATTTAAGTTAAATAAGGTATTTCTGAGAAGAGTCAGAAAAGACTACACAGACGTGAGGTTAATTTCTGTCTTCTGATATGTAGCAGACGTTAACATGATATGTAGGGAAGGAACAGGCCTTTTTGCTTGTTACATTAACACATCGTTATTTATCTGAATATTATCCTGAATACTTTTGTCATCTTGACATTTATTTTAATAAAATACATTTTTGTCTTAGAGGTTGAATAGCTATTTTTAACTTCTTTCTGCAAGCACATCATGAACTTGAACTCTGAAACCGATTGGACTGGGATTTTACATCTAGATTTTTTTCTTACACTGTATTTTACCTGAAATGATTAGTCCAAACTACAAGCATGTTATTTGTTTAGGATGGAAATGCCTCTATGTCTTATTGTATGTCCTATGCATCTTTTCAATAAAAAGCAGTAATAAGACAAACTCTGACAGTTTCTAAGCCCCTATAATGAAACGTTTTCAAAGTCAGTTCATTGAAAAACATCTATTGACTAAGAATTTTTAGAGTACTATCTCTAATCAGTACAGGTGCAAGAGGTTTGTATGATCGTGTGGCTTTTCAGTTCTCCCTCAGTGACAAAATTTCTATGGTATATTTTACATTTCTTGCCCATGTATCTAAAAGATTCCTGATAAATACCAATAAATTTCAGTAGTTAACTTTTTCCCTCAAATATCCTCCTTTTGCCAAATATCCAGTTACTAAGGAGATTAATATCTTTCTCACACTTAGATATTACTAGTATCAAAAATGCATGTGAAGGTTTTGATTTTACAGTTTTGTCTACCTAAGGAAAATTTTCCGTGTAATTTTCCATCAACAGTGGCAACATTGCAAGTTAATCTTTCAACTACTGTCTTCATCCTATTATGCTTAAAAACCAAAAAATCATACTTAATTTCTCTTAATGAATACCCATGGGGGTTTTTATGAGCACTAGCAGAGTAATTGAAGGTTATTTTCATTTAGAATTTTTGTATATATATGTGCATATACATATATATATAAAAATTAGTATGTACATATGTATCTGTATATGTATGTGGATTTTAATTAGTTGTCAAAGGTAAAGAGAGTTGTCAAACTAGAGGTAAGGAACCCATCCAGTTAGAACTCCTTTGTGAAGGCGTACTTGATTTGGAGAAGAAAATAACGGCACAGACAGAGCCATTAGCATTGCAATGAGGAAACAAGTGAACCCACATAGGTGTGGGAGCTACTGTAACACTGACAGCGTTATCCAAATATCTCAATGTGGCAATAAGTTAAAAAGAAGAGAAAAAGTGATTAGAAAAGACTTGTTGACTGAACATAATGTAGCAGCTTTCCTTTAAGGCAGTAATTGTGAAAGTAGGTTTGTCTGGAAAATTATTAGAAAGAGAAGATACATTTATTGGAAATTAAAAGTTCAAAGATGATAAGTTGTTGCAAAGAAAGTGATGATTGTATGGACAGCATGAAGCTATAAGAAGTTTTGAGAATGGTGTTAATAAGTTTAATAGTGGTGGAAAGATGATGCAAAAAATGCTTGAAGAGGACCACACAGACAGAACATTGTTGAAGAAGATTGTGGGAGAAGAGGGAAATAAAGTTCCCCCTTTATGAGCTGACAATGATGAAAAGAACACTTGAAGGTGGTAAAAAATAAGAAAATTGGTTGTGTTTTCTGTATTGGTACTATATGCACGGGGTACATATTCTTTCGAAGAGAATATCAGCAAGTAGTTGAGAAACAAATTTTAAATAATTTGGTACTGAAAACATAATGCATAATTTAAATAGGCATTAAAAATAATACTATGTCATAGACAAAATTTCCATAATTGCAGAGGAAAAACGATAAAGACCTCACAGCAGAGAGACACGAAGAATAGACTATTTCAATGTTTCAGCCAGAGGCTTTTCTGTTTGGTCAGCTTAAGATGGGAGAGGAAACACAGGCATGTTTCCTTTCTTCGAACTCATCTCTGCTGTTTGGCTGTTACACCGATTCCAGCAAAGGTCAGCGCCTGCCAGAGCCATCATGAGGCAAGTGAGTTCTGAAAGGTGGCATTGACTTCGCTGCTAGCCCTTTCCAAATGACAGGAAAACGCACCCTGCCTCAGTAAGCTGTGGTGGTGGGTTGAGGACAAGCACTGCCCCTTCCTTTCCAATTCCCAGTCTTTACGTTAGCCACCATGAGCTTGCAAATGTGCTGATCTCAGCTGAAAATCGACTTGATAGCATCTAGGGAAATCAGCATTAGATAGTCCTTCTTACAGAACCTTCTGGTCCTTCTCAGAGTGGAAAACCAAATGTATTGCCTCCGGCTACTGGAGATTTTCCTACACATTATAACCCTCATTTGCTATTTGGGTTTTATTGGGATTTGGCATTTACTGATTGCCATGCCAGGAGAGTGAATTGGTTACGTGTGGTTTAGGCAAGCGGTGGAATTGAAGGTTTAGATCTAAATCTTAGTCTGACCTTCAGTTCACTTCCTCCCGTCCCTACATGTAGAGGTAACTACAGTGTTTGTAAATTACAGCTTCCCCAACCGCAACTCTCTGATTGCACTTTTAACTTATCTTACTCGACAAGCTAATGGTACAAAGCAAATTCAGTACCTGGTGAACCTGGGGAGCTGATTTTCCATTTTATTGGATTATGACTGTATTCACATACATGTTCGCAAATGCAATAAATAGCCTCTTGCTTCTTTACTACACAGACAAAAGTTGAGTCTCAAGGTTTCACATAAAACAGAGATTAGGATGTCTTGGCAGAGCAGTATATTTAAAACTTTCTTTTCCCATGCTGTATGTCTCATCTCTATTAAGATGAATTCAAAGGCTGTAACCCTCCACCTTTCATCAATGCTGGATTCACAAAAAAAGGATAATGGGGAAGAATGCTATAATCCTTTAAGTTGAACACTATTTCTTTTCTATCCACAGGCAGCATGAGCATTTTTGAAAGATTTGTGTTGTCTTTACAGAAGTTAAGATATTCTCGTTAAAAAAATTTCATTTTCATTTTTAAGACTAATCTTTCCTTCTAGAATTTTTCTGCATTTGTGGGAAAAGAATTGGTAGCTGCCCTGTTCAAAGGTAACAGTTTATAATAAGAATTATATGAGAATGAGACAGAGAGTGTTCCCATCTCCACAACTGTGTTTAACTTCGTTTTAAAACATCGTGACATAATGAACTGATGCCACGCTAAGGCAAGAAACTGGGGTATAACTGTGCATGTCAGATTCTGCAGCACTCAGTTGTCATGAATTGCAGTGTTTTGCAGGTATATTTACGTTCTTGATGATGTTCACAAATATACATGGATATGCCCATTTTCTCTTCCTTTTGGTATAATTTAATAAAAACAACTACATGCAGATGTACCAGATCAGCTATGTTATAGCACCTCACATTCTGGTTTAATAGGCTGCTGTTCAGTTTGATTGAAGTTATGCAGTTAGAACAATCTCATTTAAAATCACTTCTAAAAATTCAGCTCAGTGAGTTTAATAAAACCTAACTTACAAATGCTGTATAAAGGGGAATACAGGCAAATGTCATGGTGGCTGACTTGCCTGTCACTCAAGCCAGTGTCCTGTGCTGCAGATGTGTTGCACCTCTGTTACACTTAAAAAGGTGAATTGCATTGCTCAGGTGGACTGATGGGACAACATCTGTTCTAGTGATAAACATCTATATGAAACAGAACACATGGCTTTTTTTTTATTATTGTAGAATAATAACTACCAAGATGACATTGCTATTGTATTAATATTTTTGTAGTGGAATGATTAAACAAAGTGTCCTACTGAGAGGTGACATGTCCTCAAAATAAATCAAGTCATTACTCTAGAATTACATTAAGGACAGTGTTTTGTTCCCTCTCCTTAGGTGTATTTTGTCTTCTTTTTTTGTCATTATTATTTTTTCTTCCTAATTTTGTATGACTGTTCAATTAAGTATTTTTCAATATGCCATTACTGTAGTTCCTCAGAGTAGCCATTCTGCAGCTCTTGACTGACAGTTACTGAACTTTCAGGTCGTATGGTACATCTGCTCTATCACCATCTGTTGTCACAGTAAGGATTTGATCAGGTTTATTTTGAAGGAAAATCTCTAGAATGAAGCTTTTATTGTTAAATGGTTATAGAAACACACAGGGAGAGCGGAGTTCTTGCTGTTAAATTAAGCAGAAGTGCACAATAGGGTGTAAATTATGCTGTGCTAATTCCCCACATTGTATTGTCAGCTATCTATGGCACTTGGCATGGATTATTACTCCGTAACATAAAACTTTGAAAGGCTTTTGTTGCTTATTAATACTTTATTGAGCTTTCTGTAAAATAAAAGGAATATATATATAAAAATATGGTTGGTTGGTTGACATGAAATACTTTTCACTGAGCAGTTTCTTTGTTTTAGATGCTTCTGAGGCACTCTCTATTATAAAAACTATGCTTCCTCTAGCCAGTAAAAGATGTTTTTTCTGTTTACATTGTAGTCCAGAGTAGCTTTTGAACTTCAGGACATAAAAAAAGTTTTAGAAGGGCAATACACACCATAGATTGTTAGAGGTTTTAGACTGAGGGAACCATGTTGACTATTGAGAGGAAAGTCAGACTGCTTCATGAAGATAGTGGGCTACCTGATGAGCTAGGTTAACATTCATGTTGTGAGTTGCTTGATGCAGTTATTGGATAGCAATGTCCTAGGGCTGCATACCCTATAGCCCATGAGAGGATAGAAGTCATTTGGACACTCACTGGAAATTTAGATGATAGAAAAGAGTGATTAGATCAAGTTCTTATTTAAATCTCAAACTATAAGTCTCTTTTTAATCTCAAACTATGAATCTCAAGTGGTGTATCAAGTCATTTCTGCATGTCCAGCAAGTTCAATTTTGCCTCGTGTAGATTTCATCCTCATTTACGTATTTTTCTCACTTATCTTCTTGTATTTTTTTTCCTAATACTAACTTGTTAGTATAACAAGTATTAGCTAATTTTTTCTCTCCAGTATTAATATCAATCACTGAAAATTGCTTTCAGTAAGGGTAAGTTTTTCCTGACCAAATTTAGTGACCACATCTGTATTAGATCTATGTTCAGATTTTGGTCAATACAGGGATGAATGTCCTGTATTCTCCACTAAAGGTATAAATAGGGCAGTGTGAACACTTTGCTCTGTTGTAGACATTTAAAATTGAGTGCAAGAAACAGACATGTCTCACAACTAGATGTTATTAAGTGGAATCTTAAATTGATAAACAGATAAACAAATGTTATTTATTTTTCTGGTTCTGGAAGAAGAGTCACTAGGTATTGTATGTATTTTCATGATATTTCAAGGGTAGATTACAGAGAGGACTTAGGAAGCTGCAGGGAAGTGATGTGATGCCCAGCTGTTACCCATTTGATTCCTGAAGAATGCAGAACCATGAGGATAAGACCCAAAAGAGCCAGGGTGAAGCGCTCCCTCGGGCAGCTCAGGGGACAAGTCTGATGGCCCTTCTCGTTTTGTGGCTTAGGCGTCTAGGTCAAAGCTTCTTTCATGTCAGGTTCAAAGCTCTGAATGCTCCCACAAAGACTTTTTCTAAGAAATTTAATGGAAGTTCCTGCTCTAAATAAATAGATAGATAGATAAATACATATACTTAAAAAAATACTATGTTTATGCCTATTTTTGGGTGACAGTCATGGCTTAAAAGTATTCAGCTGGTAAGTGGACAGCTTGATCTACTGCTTTCCAGATTAAGGTGTTCTTAGCAGATCTTCCAACTTGCTTTATGCTCCTCTCAGGTGTGAAGTCAGGCTCTTTCTGATCCCACAGGTCTTGTGTATATTTCTGCATAGTGTCGTAGCTTCAACAGGAGCTGTATACCTCAGCTTTTAGCTTGATGGTTAGGTTAGAAGATGAAAGGTACAGATTTGACACACTGACTTTGTGAGTGCTGTCATTGGTAGGTTGCCATAATAAGGGCTTTCCCTTCAGCTGGTACTTTGTGCAACAATATGATCTTAATATTTTTTATTAAACCTGACCCTGCCTGTGTGCATCCAGGCTTCTTCCAAATCAACCTCCCCCCCACCCTCCAGCAGATTTAGGCAGAGGAATCATTGCTTCCTGATTTGTCATAAAGCTTTAACAAGGAGAAATACTTGCAGTTCTTCCCAGAAGCATAATTCCATATCTGTGATGAGGTCAGACAGTGAGAAACCACTGAATGTAAATAGCAATCGAAGGGATTGCTTTTGTTGCATCATTTTATCCCTATGTTCTATTTATATGCATAACATAATTAAATCCTGCTTTAAGTCTCTAAACATAGTTGGAGCTGATATTTTGCCACTTACCCAAGAAATAAGATATGTAACATAAATAGGACAGTGAAAGGGGTACCTATGATTTAAAAGATTCTTGGAGGGAGTTAGGTATTTATGATGTCTGAGACGGGAAACATAAGTAGCAAGTGTTAAACCAAGAAAGGACCATTTTTTAATTCTAATAGAATAAACACTTGCATCTTTTTCATGTATTTTATTGTTGGACAGGATTTTTAGCTACTATCCAAACAGGCCAACAAAGCAGGAGGACAGGAAGCAAATTTCAGCGTCCTTGTTTAGAAATAGATGCCTTGAATGATGCATATGTCCTGAACCTCTCTGCTCTCTGACAAGTTCCTGAAAAATGGTAGTGAAGAGAGGAATTAAGAAAAGGAGAGAAATTGTGTCACCATATCCACAAAAGATATAGGTAATCTTTTTTTTTTTTTCATTATACTTAAAAAGAATAAATATGGGGAAAACTTTTTTTCTCTAACCTCACCTTAAATCAGGAATTGTTAATATCCATCATTTACCAGATATGACTTAGTTTTGTCTGGCTATTTTTGAGTTTTCATTGGAGACTGAGGCTAGAAGTAAGAACATTGCAATGGTTTATTGTAATGTCTCTTTTATTACATCAAGTGAGCGTAAAAGTTCCCAAGAATAACATTAATTTTAGTAGATTAGAATTAAGGTGTTCAGTAAGCCTATACACACGTTATTCCTTGGGGAATTGTATCATCTAAATAAATTAATTGGAATCAATGAAGCATATACATTAACTGTAGATCTTCTATTGAAGGAGCACATGGGACTCAAAAGGCTTAAAGAAAGTATTTTTAATTACAGTTTACTTCAAGAGGAGAGGTGAATAAGCATTTCATTTTTTCTCATTCACTTATTTTACATCTATGCAGATGATTGGTTCTTTATATCATACCTGATGAAAGGCAAAATATTTAGTCTCTTGAACTTCTAAGAATGGTGACTAAACAGAATTCTGCAGACAGTCCTTGATCTTTTCCCTTTCATCACAATAATAGTGCATGGTACCGGTGATACAGTTGCTACCTGAATTTCAGAAAATAGTTGATGTGTAAAATAGCACAAAACAATTGACAATTTATGGGTTACCTACAAATAAAGAAGGAAAAAAAAAACCTAGGAAGTGTTAATCACTGAAAACACCTGAAGGAAAACCAATCAAAAATTGATTGAAAATGTTAAAAAAATTTAGTTAATTGCAAATGCAGAAACATCCCCTAGAAATTCGTAATATAAGAACATTTCTTTTGTCCTTTTAAACAGTTATATTACCTGGTAAGGGAACACTGTTTAGTAAGCAGTAGCTGTTACATGTTTAGCACATTAGAGAACTTTTGCTTTCAATCTTACTGTTTTGGGAAATAAAACTTACTAAGTCCATCCTATTTTATTACACAGCAAATAGAAATTTAATAGCAGCAAGCAGATAAAGTATTCTCAGGAGCTGACAACTGAAAATTGCATTTATTTATTTATTTATTTAACAATAAACATTTCCTTGTTGGAATATCTGTCAGCGATGCTGGGTCTAGAACCAAAAAAAGTCCACCTTTACTTATGAGGAATGATTCTGGAAAATGTTGTATGTCTGGAGAGGCGAAAGGGCCTGAAGTAGTAGATGGGCAATGCTGTAGCCGGGAACTTCCGACCAAGGCCCAGGCAGATGTCTGGCTTCTGTCTCTGGAACAGGTCTGTCCCTGATGGCTCTGGTGGTGTCTAAGTGCTCAGTGTCAGAGCCACCCCGTCCAAGTGTCATGCTTGGAGTGCCCCCGAAGCTCAGCAGGATGCACTTTCTAGCTGCTCTATGTGAATATACAGCCAGAAGTCATGCTGCTTCCCATTATTTCTTTAACAGCCTACTGTTTACAGTACTTGCTTAATAGAAGCAATAATCACTCATCATTCCAGCCTATTGCTGCCCTGACGACGTAGGTGAGCTAATATGGCAGCCTCTCCTTCCTCTCCTGCTGCAGTAGGCTGCCGTTCAAAACCAACCCCAGACAGTGGGAGTGTGTCCAGATAGGATCCAGACCTCTGAGATGGGGCAAAAAGGCCTTGAAGAAAAGATACCCTCTGTGAGAGGAGAGACTTCTGGCTAAGTATTAATTATGAATTTACAGCCATCAATGGTTTAATAAGGCTCCTGTAGGTCACTGTCCACTCTTCACAGGGCTTTGAACTATTAGATCAGGATCTCTCCTTCAGCCACACAGATGGCACCCACAGTGGATTTTTTCTGTTCTCTTCCCTGTGGGTGAAGGAGCCTGGCTGTCCCTCTGTAGATCTCTCTGTGGATACAGAGCCTCAGCATCTAACACTGAAATTCGAGCTTCATTCAGGACCCAGTTTTAATTTGGGGCAGTTATGTCCTTTATGGGTTGTATCCCTCGGTTGTTCGTGATGGTGGGACTCTTTGCATTAAAAAAAATAATTGCCTGAGTAGAAGAAAGTTGCAAAATAATTGTTACCCAGTATTCCTTAAAGACTGTGCTTCTGCAATAAAACTACAAAATCCATGGAAATACTGAGATGTCAGAGACAAGTCAACTATTGACAGGCATCACCCCATTGTTGAAAAATAATTAAGTGCAACATGAATTCAATAAATGTTATGAACTCCACTGCTAACTCCCTGCCAGAGACTGTTGGCGTATGACCAGCAAAAGATCCTTCAGAATAGCCTAGGTTAAATCTAAACACCAGGGAAAATAAAACAGGCTTTATTCTAACAAAGGAAAAACCAACTTGTTAAAAAGTTATGAAGAGAAGCATGAAAACAATATTATGTAGAATATACTGAATATTATGTTCCCTAAGG
>NW_009595139.1:642-1018 GCF_000690535.1 Cariama cristata | reverse complement strand
TTGCAACACTCCCTGTGAATCCCACACTCTGGACCCCGGGCAGGCGCAGTCCACTCAGCGTCAACACGGCACGGCGCAGCTCCCGCTGCCGACGCTGCTCGGCATCTCGCCTCGCACGCTCACCCACCCCGAGCATCGTCCTTGTCCCAAAACTCCTGACCCTGCAGCAGCTGCACAGGCACCGGTAGCCTGTGGTCTTCATGCTGCCCTGGAACAGACATTTATAGCCATAAGAACTCCAAATTTTAAAGCAGTTTAGGTTTCTTCATTAGAGCTCGTTTTAAGGAGACGCTAAGCAGAAGCAGGGGTCTCTGCGCACACGCTATTTCTGCTTTTGAGCTGCAGATTGAGGCTCCTGCTATGCCGTTCTGTGCCC
>NW_009595139.1:0-216 GCF_000690535.1 Cariama cristata | reverse complement strand
AGCGCGTCACGTATCAGTCCCCTTTCCCCTCCTCATCAGCCCCTGAAGGTCCTCTGCACCAGGCAGACATCTTCTCCTGGTCCCTATCACCCTCAAGGCTCCTGGGCTCCAGGTCGACTTCTTCCCTCCTTTCGGGCCCTGACTGTCCCAGGCACCCGGCCAGCTGGGCTGGGATGGCCCCGTCACAGAACAGGGAAGCGCAGCACCACACAGAGC
>NW_009595138.1:82767-98901 GCF_000690535.1 Cariama cristata | reverse complement strand
GCCGCGCCTGCGGAGCGTCCCCCGCCGCGGGGAGGAGACCTCCCGCTGCTGGCCGAGGGGTCTGGGTGGCGCGGTCCGGCGAGGTGGCGGTTCGTCTGCGGTCGCCTGCTCCTAAACGGGAAAACGAACAAAAAAAAGTACCCTAGAAGGAGAGACGAAGCTGCTTGGTAATATTAGTACGTGCTGTCTGGAAACTCGGGTCTTGCGTGCTCCAAAATTATCATTGCAGTGTCATTTCTTAATTTGGTATTTTATGAACCAGTACTGTTGTAAGGGTCCGGTATGATTTAACGCAGTTGTGTCTCATCCCACTTCTGTCCCCAGTGATTGGAAGGTGACTGGTGTGTGTTTGATTATGGGTACTACCTCCAGAGCCTCACCCTGGTTACCCTGTAAAGTTTGAAGAAGAAGTTATCCATACTTTTTAGTGTATTCTACTTAAGAAAAGGCTGGGGGGAGTAAAGGAACATGAGTCGTCATCACCATTTACAAACCCGTCCCCCCTTGGTCATCAGCTCCAAACTCGTTTCTCTTGATTGTGTTCTCTTCTCAAATTGGTGTCACGTTTGTATTATGTGATACGGAGAACTTAAACTGTTACATTCAGAAAAATTGAAGGTCAGAGAACTGTATGTGCTTTAGGTCCATAAATATTATTTAACTGTTCTGAAGCATGAAGATAAAATCTAAATCTTTTTCAGAATGTTATGCTGACTTCTTCAGAGAAGACTTTGATGTAAAAGCTTACACTTCCCAGTCTATTCATCAGGCTGTGATAGCTGAGCAACTGGCAAAACTTGCCCAGGGTATTAGTCAGTTGGACAAAGAACTTCATTTACAAGTAAGTTTAAAGCATACCTGTTATTCTGGAGTGGTTGATATAAGCTAGTCAAAAGCTTAGTACTCTTACGATCCTGTTGCTCCTGAAATTGCCCAGTGTACTCTGCAGGCAGTAACTAAAGGTACAACTTGCTGCAAAACTAGTAGTGAATCGAATACTTAACTCAGTCAAGCCTGCTCTTAATACTCCTACCAAGAAGCTGTATACTGCTTTGTTTTCAGTTTCTGCAGCCAATCTCTATATACATGGAGGTTCCACTCTTCCTTGTAAGGATGTTCTCAGACTCTTTCCAAATGATTATATCAGCTATCAAAAATGCTGGCCTGTGTTTTGGGATAACAATTGTGAGAAGATAGGGAGTGATTTAACTTGCACCCTTTCGTCCTGTGCTGGAAAGTGGCCTAGGCTCTGAGGCTTACCTTTAGCTGGGCAAATATAACCTATGTTAACACACGTCCACACCTTCAGAAAAGCTTTTGAGTTTGGTTAGTAGAAAGCTTTTTGGTAAAATCTATGCAGACACCAGAAATCCACAGTGGATCTTGCAGTGAGAACACATGCTAAGTTTGTGTGTAGTTTCAAACCCTGCATCCTCCCTCCCCCTGTCCCAATTGGTAAATTCTTTGGGAACTGGCTTACAAATGTCATAAATAGAAAAGAAAATATTAAAGAAAGAAAATATTTAAAAAGTGAATATACATTATTACTGTGTGATTAATAAGCTTACACTTAGAATTATTATATATGAAGGTGTGTTGAAATGTGATTGCTCTGCTGGCTTTAATTAAGATGTCAGCTACACTGCAGTTACTGACCCTCTTCTCGGCCTGAGCTTGTCGCTTTTGTGAATTAAAACGTGTTCTGAAAACCCTTTCATCTTTAAGGTGTGGCTGCTTTTTCCTGTGTCTGCCTAATGTAGAGATGATGATACTTTAATGCCTAATGTAGGAATGATGATGATATATTAATATTCCTTTCAGGCACACATCCCATTTTTCTGTGTTGATTTCTCTATTCTGTTTAAGGTTGTTGCAAGACATGAAGACCTGTTGGCCCAAGCAACTGGAATTGAATCCCTGGAAGGTAAATACTGTTATACTTGCTACCTCTTACAATAGAGGAAGCACTTTTAATGTCTGTGCGGGGAATGTCATTCACAGCCAACTTTGGCCTCTAATGTTAAGGCTACAGATCCTACTTCTGAGGAGTAACATGTGGCAGCTTATTTTTGATGTCAGTAGATGGAGCTCCAGGGAGAAGATTTGGCTGATACTTCTCTGGAGTAACTACTTCATAGGAAAATGTACTTTGATAATCAGTTCTGAGCAACTTTAGCAATCAAGTCTTTTTGACCTCTTAATGTATTTTTCTAAAAAAGCCAAATTTTGTTGCAACATTAGCTTGTATCTGTTGCCGTAAGTATCAAGTTAGTGCATGTTGCATATGCTATGTGTTGCATAGTTTGCAAATCTTAACCAGAGAGGCTTTAACACATAATCTTAACTGCATTGAGATTTTTTTTTTTCCTGATAAGGGGCTACTAAGTTACATATATACCTTTGTATTATTCCACTGTTTGGGATCTGGATTTTAACATACGCTGCTGGCTTTCAAATGCCTTACTTAAGAACGATTGAATTTGTGTAGAAAAATGGTTGCAGTATGTTGTTCTTGTGCCAGGAGCTCATTAAACCTGCCATTCTGCTCTTTGTCACTTGATGGGAACTTCATATGGTTTTGGGGTTGTTTTTGTGCAGAAAGATACTTACATCTGTAACATGCTAGTTTGCATATACTATGGGATCCAGGCGTATCTCCTTTCCCCCTTCCATTTTGTTACTTGCTAAGTAATTTATCTTTGTTCCTTCTTCTGCTTCCAGGTTTTGGCATAACCAGAGAGCTTCTGGTTACTAACAGTTATGGTATCTCCTTAGTCTTTGGAACTTGTTGGATACAGTATTTGATTGTTGGTATTTGCATATAGCTATGAAAATAAAGAAATGCCTATTGAATCTAGCAATGGTAGCTCCCAAATAGCTTTTTAAACAGTTGGAAGATTAAGCATAAGAAGACTGGAATCTGTGTTGATCCTCCAGATACGAAGTAGGTAGGAATCTGTAGTCAATCCTGTGATTGATAAATACCTCCCAGACATGATCTTCAGCAATTTGTGCTCAGTCGAATTGTGTTTCCTGAAATCATGGTTGTTTCTGAAGGCATTTTTTCCTAAAATTGCTCTGATGAAATAATGAAATACTTCAAAACAACTATTGAGTTATAAAATATTTCTATAAGGCAGGTGTGGTAAATAATGCATGTTTCACAACTAATAACCCAAAGTAAAAATAAAATCTAATTCACCTCAAATTTGTTGAAATTTCTCCATTTACTTAGGGTTATGCTCTTTAAGGGTCCTTTTCTGTGTGCGAGGGAAGGAGAAGCGTGCAGAAGTTCTAATCATGAAAAGTATTTGATACTTGAGACATCAGTAGAAACTTCAGTCAGCAGTTGCCAGGAAAATCAAAAGTCTGTGCACAAAAAGATGATATTTTAAGTTTTGCAAAACTCTCTTATCTCTGCCCTGCTTGTGCTGCACATGATGTATGGTCACTGTAGAAGCAATACTGAGTCAAGATTCGTAAGAAAAAGAAAAGGTGGATGTCAATAGAAATTTTAATTATGAAGTTAGAAGCACATAGGTCTTGGTATGTTGATCAAGAAAGTTAGCAGGTGAAGATTATGGAGCTAATTCACAGCACACACAGTCATTCGGATGTGTGAAATTGAATCTCATTAAATGTTTCAAATTGTTATACCCAGCTTGTAGAGTCCTTTCTTTTTTAGATCTGTGCACTTTTTTAATGGTACACTGATCTGGTATACATACTCTTTTCTGCCTATAGGTAGCTCAGTAGATATCTTGAGCTACCTGTTAGCTCACGATAGGCTAAATAGTGTCATCCTGTATCTTACGCAGCAAATGGAGAGGGTAGATTGCCTTTTCACCTGTCCTAATTCTGCATTTTGGCAAGAGGACTGCTGTATGCTTTATAGCAATGTCACAGTCATAGATGCAGCAATGTCATGCTACTGGCCTTCCTCCATTATTGCGAGGTAGAGTAGAAAATTCAGCCTATTTTGCCAGCTTCTCACTGTATCTCATGTCTTTATCCTCTGATGCGTGAGAATTGCATGCCTACCATTCCATGTATAAATGTCAGAGAACTCCTGAGTCTGTCACTAAGCTGAGTTAATAATTCTGAAATATGGAGAAGATGGAAGTTTGTATATTTATACAAAATACGTGAGAGAGAATCCCAGTACAGGACAAACTGAATAAAACTATTAGCAGTAGTTTTGTTTGTCTTCCATCGTGCTGTATCATATTGCAGTTTTATCCAATTTGATGATGACATACTTGTAAACAGGGCTTTACAAAAATGTAGTATGTTTGAGAATGCTAACAATAACTGGAACAAAAATAATGTAATAGGCCTGGGTTTGTGTAACTTAATTAAATTCTCAGCAGGCTGGTTCCATATTGCAGAATTGACTGCTACCTTTGACTACTTTGTTTGCAATTTAACAAGAAAAGAACAAACATGCTTGTGGGCTTTCTTTGTGCTGCTTTGCCAAACTAATCTGGAACAAACATGATTAGGATAGTTTGCTCTGTTTGTAATCTAAATTAGATGACCTCACAGTGACATTGATACTTTACTTTTTGCTAAAGATGCTTACAGACAGGAAGAAAACCTTGAAATAGAATTGGTTGTCTTCTCAGTCCTCTTTGTCTGTTGGGTTCGCTGAACTGTCTTGTCAGTCTGTTAAATAAATAGTGTTAAATATGTTGTGCCATTTTTGTATATCATGTTCAGATGTTTGTACCAGGTTATATGCTTTTGAACAGCAGTCCTGATCATCATTCTCTTAGGAAGCAACATACTCTAAATATTATTTGCGACTTAATATATGATGGATTTCAGAGTGATATTTCTTCTGTAGGTTTGTGTTCCCTACCAATAAATTTTCCATAACATTCAGTAAGTGACCTATTATCTGCTCAGTTGATTTCCAAATATGCTTTTATTAATTTCAGTCTGTTTGAATGCTTTATTGTATAGAGGGAAGCTGTTTTTTTAATACTAAAATAGTCTGCAGTATTTACTATGATTTGAAGAATAGTTCTTTCTGTAATTGACAAGTGTTCCATGTAAAAAATCTGCTTGATTTTGTAGGTGTCCTCCAAATGATGCAGACTAGAATTGGTGCTCTACAAAGTACTGTTGATAGGTATGCCATTCATTATGCGATTAGAAAATCTTAATTGTTCTATCGTTATTTATTAATACTGCTATAAATAAATTTATCTTCTTATTTTTAGAATTAGAGTCAAAATTGTTGACCCCTACAACAAAATAGTGTCTCGCACAGCTCAGCTAGCAAAACTTCAAGTAAGTTGTATTAAAAAGGTATTTTAAAAAAGCCTTTTTGAACATTTATTATTTCCCAATTGTCAGACATGGGTGGGATTTTCATACTCCAGTAGCCTGTGGTTCGTTTTCGGTATTTCTCAATAAAAATCCGTATTTGTGTGTCTCTTCGTGAGCTACCGATAATGCTTCGTATTGCAAAGCAGGAAACTGAGTTTTTGTAGAGTTTTTGTAGAGATGGAGGGAACGGTTATCTGAGTACAAATTAATTGAATTTTCATTACTGTTTGTGTAATTTTGGTATTTAATGTTATGGTGCCATTGTATAGAAGATGTTTTTCTCCTCTAAGTTAATATATGCTTCGCTGCAGTTTACTAAAGAGTTTGGGCATTAATTCTTTCAAAATAGTCAAGATGCAGCTTACGGAGCCAGTTCTGGTTCTGGAGTTTTATAAGCCCAGGTACCTAGTTGTCCCTGTCTTTTGACTCCTGGAGTCTACAGGAGAATGTAGATCTCTGTTAGGGGATAGCAGTGGGAGAGTGCTTATCACAGTGACGGTGAGATGTGGCAAACACTTCCATTCGTAATTTTGTAATAGTTGAAAACTCTTCCATAGATCTTCAGGAGTCATGTAGCTGTGTTCTATTCAGTTTATGGTATGAAAAGCTACACAACTCCAAATCCACTAGTGTTTAATGAGTTATTGTTTGAACTATTTGTCTTTGCAAGTTTACCTTAGCTTTTCAGAACTAGGAACTTACCTTTTAGTAGATGAAATTTGAGCTGTGGATATGCATTCAAGTAGATTGCCATCTGCAGGTGACTGCTCTTGTACAGTAGAGTAGGTGAAGCTGCAGACTGTCGCGTAGTTTCTAGTCTGGGGGCTGGTGGAGCAGCTGCACTAGTCTCTCGGCTGAACTTCTGTTTTCTGCAGGAAACAGTAGTAGTGAAGTTCATCAGGAAGCTCTTAACACTGTTCAGCCAGTTTGTCCAGCTGCTTCTCCTGTTCTTTTCGACTCCAGCTGTTACTGTTTTTGCAACTGGGCAAAACTTCCTTGACTTCCATGTGGCAGGTTAGGTGCAGATTTTTTTAGTTCTCTGATGTATGTTGCAGCAAAGGGTTGTGGGAATTTGGGCTAAAGCTGAAGATCATCTCTGCCCTGACCTTACACAAAGTCAAACTGCAGAAGGACATCTGAGAAGAATGAGTCCCTTAACTTAGGAAATGTTTCTTGGGTGCTCTTACTTCCTCTGTGCTGTAGCAGGGTTACATGGATTTTCCTGTGGCATGAAAGCAGCATCCATCCAAGCTCAGCATTACTCAACCTGTGCCAGGGAATTTGTAATATCTGACTTTTCTGGCTGTAAGTCAGAAAAAAGAGGTGCAGGGTAAGGGGAGCCTGCTAAGCTACCCTTCCTGGCATCCACATCCACTTGCTTACCTCAGTGTAGAACGAGGAACAATGATTCCAGCTTCTCTGCCAGTGAGAGTCCATCCTCAGCACGAGAGCTACTGTCCCTTCTTGTGTTGGCAGGTACATAGCGACTGCTTTATGTTGCACTACACTACTGGAAGGAGTTGAGGGTGACTGAAGCTGGACTTAGGGAGAGTTGAGTCAATAGGCCTTTGAAATCTCGACCTTCCTGCCTCCCCAAGATGCACTGCTCTAGTGTCTCTTTACTTGGCTGACTTGTTTGTTCAGGAGGGGCAGGCAACAGCACAGCAAACAATTCGCTTCCTGACGGTGGCAGGCCTTATGACATGAAATTGCTCCCAAATGCAAGACTTGTGGCATGGGACACTTTCAAACTTGCTACTTTTATCAGTTGATATACAGTTGGTAGAATAAGTAGAAAAAGGTAAATGGGTGATAAAAGAGGTTGCCTTCTGTCAAAATCTGTCGGATTGGTAGGTATGTTTTGCTGAACTGTGGTGTTTAAGGACCTCTTGTACTCATGATCTTATTATTTTAGTGCTTCTCCATTGATTGCTGTGGGACTGCTCACAAACTGAAGGAATATTTGGCTTGCGTAAAGCTGGATTTTGCCATCCTTAATTGTTTTTAATATAGTCTGGCTTTTTCATAAACATTCTCACTACAAATTCATTGTCAAGCTTCAAATCTAGTCCTGAATTCCAAATCTCTGCTGTGTGCTTGCGTATATTACGTCTTGCTCAGCTCTTAGATCTTCACGGCGTCCCAAGGGAGCAGCAGACTGACAAAGCTTGCTTCCTACTTTAAATTATACTGTCCTCTTCTGAGTCTTTCCGTAGTAGATCACAAGCTATATGGGAATAGTTAATAGCTGAAATATGTAGACAGAGAGTTTGTCCTTCGGAGGGTTATTTTCTGTGCAGCTCTGTTTAACCAAGTGTTTCTACATGTTCTCTTAATTTCAGATATCTCCGTGTTTAAAAATCCCCATAATAGCCAAATTTTTAAAACCTTTTAAAAAAAATAATGCTGTATTTTAAAGTTACTCTCTCTTTTAAATACTCACCAGTAGCAGATTTCATCCTGATGCTACTGTAACTAGATAGTAAATGTAGTCTGAAAATAGTACTGTCTCATCTTTCTTCAGCTTCCATTATGTATACATTCAATTACATTATGATCTGGCAGATATATGCAATTGCATATATGAGCTACACACCGGCACGTTTTCAAGTGGTGCTCTCTTTATAATTAAGTCTTCTTTCAATAATTTCTTGAAATTAACTTGAGATTAGAAGTAAGAGGCTTTTTAATTGCTCAAATTGTAGCAATAATGTCTGTTAGTGTTGGTATGTTGCTGTAAATTTCAGGAGATAACTAACATGTAATCTCCAGAAAAACTGGGTTTTATTTTTAATTTTACTAAAACCACTGGGACTAGCTCAGGCCACTGGCCTTTTCCAAATTAATTCTTGCTTGAACAGTGGAATTCATTCCTTCTTGGATGAGAGCATCTCCTTTAGAAAAGCATACTGTATCAACTCAGGAAGGGAATATTTCCTGAATTAATTCAGATTTCTGTTATGCAGGTGGTCAGGTTAGAGGATCTAGCATCTGAACAACTCCACTATTAGATAAAATTTTTTATTTCCGTTACACGGTCCTCATATATTGCATTCTTTTACAGTGACTGGGAGTTTTATTAAGTTGAACAACTCATGTAAATGGAAATACTTGGGTGAAACAGAATCTTTGTCAAGGGCACAATGCAGTAGCAATCACTGTGAAGTTAAGAGTGCATCTTCAGTGTCTTTGGCTTTTTCTCCTCTTTCTAATTCACAGGTCCAGAAGTTAAAACTTTTTTTTTCTCTTATATTTAAATGTAACTTTTCCCTTCTCTTATTCAGTCTGATAGTCCTTTTAAAAGATTATTCCTTGGGATAGAAGATAATGAGCAACAATTTGATGAAAAAGAAATAATCTTTTGGCATGTAAAGTAAAAGATGGTCAGAAGGTAACTGAAGTTGAATTCCTAGGGAAAAACATTAGCCAGAGGTACACAATTGGATTAGAGAGTAATTAAATTTGAAAGCAAAGTAGTAATACTATGCCGCCTTACTTGGCTAAGCACAGTGCACTATATAAAAAGCTATATTTGATTCATCTTGCAGAAATTTAGTTCATAGATATGAAAGTGATATGTGGATCAAGATTTTTCTAATTAAAGAAATGAATTAATAAAAACTAATACGTTAATCTCTTAAAGTAGGATAAGCCACACTTGGTTCTCGCTAATGGTAATAGAAATCATGTGGTTAAGTTGTCTTAGAATACTTAGGAAACTTGCAGTTCAGACTATGTGATACAGAGCCAAAAGCAGCGAGAATAAATTGTGCTTTCAGTGATTTGCCTTAGTGAGTCTTTTTCTAATTTTTCCTTTTTGTTCTGTCTAGATGTTTAATAAAATTGAACTATAAATATTTGTGTTTTGATTGGTTTGTACTGGCATGGGGAAGAGACTGACAAGTTGTGCAGTCCCCTGGATAGTGGTCGAAATGACTGATTTGTGTATGTTTTTCTGTGTGCACCTTAACATTAGTTTTCAAGAGCTTAACTTGAATCTGACAAAGGGGTTCAAAGTCAGATACTAAATATTTTTTAGAGTCATTTTAATTTAATTTTGACATCTGTAAGGTAAATGCTTCAGGAGGCTTTGCCTTCAGTAACAGGGAAAATACCTCAGAACAACTTACATCTTATTCGTTCCAAATTTCTTAGTTGCCTCTCTTGTTAATCTGATTGAAGATGTTGGACTGTACCTATGACACTACTGAAATCCACATACTTTTTTAGCTTCTCCTGAATCACATTTCTGAATTCTACTTTAGATGTTACCCACTGCAGAATGTTGCTGCTCCCCTAGCATGTCCCTCCTAGCCCCGCTGACCAAATCCAGCCCTGGAGGGATTCTACACTTCATGTAACTCTTACTGTTTCTCTGTCTCTGTTATTTACTTTGTAGAAGGAGAAAACCTGTTTCAAGATTTTAGTTGAGTGAAAAATTATGAAACTATTGTGTTTGATTCAGATGTCAGCAATGCCTTTTTTCCTAAATTGGTGCTGACAAAAACATACAGAAATATGTTTCCTGAAAAGTTACATATGCATCCATCTTAATTTTTAGCCAAGAATGCTGTGTATTTTAATAAACCTATGAAAGAATGTGAACTAATAGCTGACTGAATGAAGGTGACTGACCTTATGAAAGTTTTGCTGAAAATGAGTTTTTACATATATTTCTACCATAAGAGTCAATATCTGTAAGAACAATTTAGCATTTAAGTTGTATTGTCCTCTGAAGTAAGTGCTGCCATTTTGCTTATTTTGGGTCAATATTTGATTGGCAAGGCCAACTCCTTAATTTTACTAAAGCTTGCAGAGGGGAGGAATGTTGAGGAGAGATGCACAGTGGAAAATAAAGCTCACTTCTAGTTTGAAATAGAACCCTATGAGAGTGATGTTCTGAGTTTCCTTTTTTTTTTCCTACTTGTAATGACAGCATAATCTTGGTAGCCCTGTGAATGTAATTACCAGCTTTAGAAAGTATTGGTCTATATTGCATAAAATCATGTTAAAAATTCCTGAAAAAAGGGATTTCAGTGTTCCAAAGTTCCTTGTTTTTATTCACATTCATATTCCCTTTTTCGTTTAAAACATTTCCATATTTGAGGCCTAATATTTTGTGATCATAATGTACTGATAATGTCCCCTAATGCTACGATTTCTCTGCAGGCTGCCTGTGACTTGCTGCGGAGGATAATACGCATCTTGTATCTCAGTAAGAGACTTCAAGGACAACTGCAAGGAGGAAGCAGAGAGATAACAAAAGCTGCCCAGAGTCTCAATGAACTTGGTGAGTCCTTCTTAGTTACTTTTAGAGGCATTTTTAGCTTGCAGTCATATGACTCACACTAGTGTTTGGCTTAAAAAACAAAGAAACCCCCTAAACTTTTTACTGTGATTCTTGCTGTCTACTTCCTGATTTGAATTGAGAAATGATACAGACAGAACTCATTAGTACTTTAAATTTTTTTCATGTTACATATGACTTCTCTAGATAAAGGTATTGAATAACATGAAAATGCTATGATAATAACTTGTGTTCTTTTGGACAACAATTTTTTTTGTGAAGCAATGAGTTTCTTACTGGTTTGTGTTTGCGTAAAACACCTTCAGAGGCGGCAGATATATATTTAGCCTTTGGAGGACGTTGCACTACAATAAGGCATAGTATGAGTTACAGCTTATGTCCTAAAAGAAAATTATTGGTCCTGTGACCTTTATGAAAGCCATATATGATATGATATGCAGATACCTAACCTAATTCAGATACTGGAAGCATTCTGCTGTGGTAGCAACTGCTGTATTTATTTGCCCTGATGATGAATTTATTTACCTGAATGATGAAATAGTTCTCATGAAGCTCCTGTTACATTGCTAGATTGTTTTCCGTACTTGAGCTAGCTTGGGTACTTCCAGACTGTGCTGCAGGATGCAGTGAGGAGCATCCCATTAGTCTTGGAGCTCAGTCATTGGTGTTGTATATGGTATCTTGCCAGCTGTTTCTCCTTTGATTTAATGGTATTCAAATTTCAGCTTCCAAAAATAGGTTGTGGGAGGGCTAAACTATCAAACATTCAGAATCATCCTGAGGTTTATTGTGTGTATTTGTCACTACTGCTCTTTTTATACTGTGTAATCAAAAAATTATTAGACAATGACTTAGTCTTATAATTAGCAGATGCTGTGTTGCAAACAGAAAGTTTATGTACTTACTTAGTATATCAGTTTGATTGAAGCACTTAAGCATCAATTGTAGCATTCTAAGCTCAAATATTTTTTCTAATTTTCAAAAATTTTTTATTTTCTTTACATTTTGGCCTCCCTTCACATCTTCAGGATATAAGAAATAATACTGTCTCTTAACTACCTGAATTACAAGTCTTGTGGGATTAATCTGAGTGCTAGGTCCTATTCAAATAATCAGTACAATTTAATGGTAAAATCTGAGATGTTTATCCTGTATAGTTTTTAGGATTTCTTTCTTTTAAAGAAATTCTTATTTTTATTACTCTCCTTCCCCTCCTTTTTTTTTTCCTTTCACCATTTAAAAAAAAGAGCTTGCACTTTCTTTTGTTAAAGTGTCACAGTCTTTTGAGTTTCTTGTTTTCAGATACTTAGTCTTTTCCTGAAGCTTAGAAAAGTCTGAGTAATTATTATTGTTAAAGATGAAGGGAAATGTGTCCCCTTAGGAAGTCCTTTTGAGTTTCATCCCACAGTCTGCAGGGGGGGAGCCAAGGCTTGTGATCCTTAATTAATCTTTAATTCTGGATGGTTTATGGCCAGGTAAAATCCCTTGTCTACTGTAATTTCTGTCTCCCTCTTTTCCTGGTATCACTTCCTTTCTTGTCTTTTACCCCTCCGTCTGCATCCCTCCCTCGTCTTTTGGCTGCCTGCTCTTTGTTATCCTCTGCTGCCCACCTTGGCTGGCCTGAATTCTTATTGCCTGGCAGCTGGTCGTGATGCCCAGCACTCGAGTGGACGGGAGCACCCCACTGAGGAGTGACCGGTGTGGTGGATTGGAGGTGCCTGCCCTGTGTGGTGAGGCAGTGACTTACTGGGTACGGGGTAGCTCTGTTCACAGGGAAGGAAAGTGCGCAGTGGCTGGAGTCAACACGATTCAGGGTACCGCAGTGGAAGTCAGTGGGAAGGTGGTGCTGGGAGATTGGATTTTGGGGTATGGCTGGGGAAGCACTGTGCTGTGCTTCTGGCCTTGGAAGGCATTGGGATGTGTGGGAGATCTGTAGGGCAGTGGTGGTGGCAGTGGCGTGGGGCAGGAGAGCAGCGAGGCTGTGGCGACTTGGAGTGAGGTTGTGGAAATGCTGTGCTTCAGAAAGATGGGAAATGGGATGTAGTGCTGTGGGGCGTCAGGAGGATATGAAGCATGGAGAAGAGACACTGGGTGCTGGTTATTTGGTGATGAGATACGAAAGCTTTGGTAAGGCTTGGGAAGTACTACAACATCTGATGGTAGTAAATAGGTGGTAGACATGAGTGGTGTGAAAGCCTGGTGTTGGATAGGGAGCTCTGTGTCGTGGAGGCTTGCTTTTGAATTGGGGATCATGACCAAAATATTAATATTAATTTGTGTTTTTAGCTAGATATTTCTGAATATCCCCTTTGGCTCTCATTCAGGGAAAAACTCTTCCCATTGTTTGTTACCTTTCTGTTATACGTGTGGTGCAATATAATTTCTGCTTTGTTGGAATCCACAACACTGTGATATTACTGTGAAAGCTTTGCATTTTCTATGGTGTAATATACCTTTTATTGCTTATAGGTTATTCTGGATAGAATTGTGGGATAACTGGCCATTTATTTTTATGTATTTATTTTTATTTCTATCGATAGAACGAGAGGAAATGGTCTCAAGTTGCGCCAGGGGAGGTTCAGGCTCGACATTAGAAAGAACTTCTTCACTGTTAGAGTTGTTAGGCAATGGAACAGGCTCCCCAGGGAGGTGGTGGAGTCATCGTCCCTTGAGATGTTCAAAAAACATTTAGATGTGGCACTTCAAGACATGGTTTAGTGGACAGGGTGGCATCAGGTATACGGTTGGACTTGATGATCTTTGAAGTCTCTTCCAACCATAATGATTCTATGATTCTATGTACTGTTATACTCTGTGTGTATGTTTGGGGGACACAAACGTGTGTGTGCCTGTTTAGGTATATACATTCAACATACATCTCCTCAGCAAATCTATTAGTTCACTTACAGCTTTTACTTTGTTGTGTCTTGACGTTTATGTTGCAGTGATGGGAAAAGATATGATAAAAATATAAAATCTTGGAATTAGATAGAAAATGGGTCAGTCAGAGGAAGTACAAGAAACAGTAGCTTTTATTGAGAAGGGTTTTTTTTTTGGACACTTTGTTAAGTTGCTAGTAGTCTGCAGATCTCTAGCTTCAGTGAATGATGTTAGAAACTTCACTCAGAAAGCATTTGGTAATATTTTCACTGAGATCTCTACTTAAAGCTAGAGTAGATCTAAAATTCCTCTGTGTTGGACTTTGACAGTGTTTGAAATTAACTTCCCACTTTGGCACAGTAAGAAGAAAATTTTCATTACCTATGTAATTTTTAGATGTTAAATGTGATTAATAATATGTGTGTGTATATATGTATGTAAAACCCCAAACTTTCTCTGCAACTCCTCCACCTCACAAAACACTTCTTTAGGTCCTCTAGCAAAGTAGCAACAGAGCTGTGATGGTCCGTTGAATAAGCAATTAGCTGCTCCTCCGGTGATGATTCTTCATATTATACAATCCAATTCAGTGTATTGACAGGGAAAACAAGTGGCGTATTCAGATGTCACACGGTGCCTAATGCAGTGAGTTACATGCCCTGACTATGTTTCTTGATGATATTTTAATACAAATATTTTATAAAGTGAAAAAGAAATATTCCTAAGCAAATTTTAACAATAGAATGTGACAAGAAAATGGTAAACTATACACAGTTCCCTTTCACAGAACAAATTCTGCAGGCATTAAAAAATCTGCTGTCTTCTGTGTGGGTATGCAGAAATTACTGTCTGTAGCAGTGGCCAGGGACTGATCAGGTGAAGATGAAGAGATTATTAGTTGTACAGCGAATGGCTAGCTTGACTGTAGACAGGTTGTTAATTCCATCTGTCAGTTACAGAGCTAGCTCTGGACAATAAAGGATTTATATCTTTTGCTTGTTAAATACCTATAACTGATGTCATCATTAGTCATCTAAATGCCTAGACTTCTTTTAATTATAATAAACTAGTCTCTGTATGTGATTGGATTATAATTTATTTCACAGCATGTGAATTTATTTGCTTGAATGACCTTGTGAGCATATAATACTTGTAGATAGGCTCTCACAGCAGCCGTAATTTTGCTCTTTTGTAAACTCAGAGTTAGTCTGTGACTAAGCTGTGCAGCCATAAAATGAAGGGGAAGGGGTCTATTAAAATACGGGTTTGGGTGTCTTCTATATAGAAGTTGCTCCAGGACAATACTGCCTTCCAGGTAACTTGTGAGAAGAGACGATGGGGGACGATTGGATTATGACCTTACTATAAAGCTAAATAATTCTAGAGAAAAGGCAAAATATTGTCAGTTATGGAAGTCTAGCTAAAATGGAGAAAACTCTGCATATATATTGTGTTCTTGTCATGGTTTAACCCCAGCCAGCAACTGAGCCCCACACAGCTGCTTGCTTACTTTGCCCAGGTGGGATAGGGGAGAGAATCAGAAGGGTAAAAGTGAGAAAAGACAGTTTAATAGGTCAAGAAAAAGCCATGCACATAAGCAAAGCAAAACAAAGAATTCATTCACCACTTCCCATCGGCAGGCAGGTATTCAGCTGTCTCGAGAAAGGCAGGGCTCCATCACGTGTAACCGTTACTTGGGGAGACAAACGCCATCACTCTGAATGTTCCCCCTTCCTCCTTCTTCCCCCAGCTTTTGTTGCTGAGCATGATGTCACACGGTATGGGATATCCCATGGGTCAGTTGGGGTCAGCTGTCCCAGCTGTGTCCCCTCCCAACTCCTTGTGCACCCCCAGCCTCCTCGCTGGTGGGGTGGGGTGAGGAGCAGAAAAGGCCTTGGCTCTGTGTAAGCCTTGCTCAGCAATACCTAAAACATCCTGCTGTTATCAACACCGTTTTCAGCAGAAATCCACAACATAGCCCATACTCAATAGCTCCTATTTTATTTAGACAACTCAAATTAACTTGACTTCGTTAAGCAGAGAAACTGTGGAACAAATAAACTATTTGTAGGAGTCTAGAGTATAAAAGTGCTATTAAATAGTAGGCCTCATAGATTTATCAAGAGTGAATCCTGTTTAACCAACCATATTTTCTTTGTTGGCTGCATAACAGGCCTTAGGATCAGAGAGATCAATGACTGACTTGTAGTTTGATTTAAATAGTTCTTGACACCATGTCACACTAGCAGGATCAGCAATATAATCCAGATGAAAATGTTGTGCAATGAATGCAGAAGTGTTGAGAAAGCTGTACCCCAAAAGTCATCATCAGTTGTTCACTGTTGCCCAGCAATGTATCAAGTGGGGTTTTGATGAAATGTGTTCTGCAACTGGCTAGTGTTTTCATTAACGATTTGAGTGATGTAATATGGTATATCCTTATTAAATTTACAAGTAATAATCAAGCAGAGAAGAATGGAAAGTATGTTGGGAAACAGGATTAGAATGAAAAATATTCTAAGCAAATTGGAGATATGTCTTAGCTGAACTGATTTCATTTCTTTTCCAGACAAGTGCAAAGTCCTAGCAATAAATAGTTGTAGTTAACAGCA
>NW_009595138.1:74247-82756 GCF_000690535.1 Cariama cristata | reverse complement strand
TATGGATAATGGTTCTGCAGAGAGGCTTGATAGTTCCTCAAGAATTGAGTGCAAGCCACTTGTTCATTTGTTTTGTAGCAGCGTGACATTGTTGGCAATTAAATTTGTACTGATCTTTATAAAGAAGGGTGTTGTGTGCAAGGCACTTGAAACAAATCTTTTGTTCATGCTTCAACTGGAGTATCAAGTCCCTTTTGAGGCACCTCATTCAAGGAAGATGTAGGTTAATTGGAGAAAGTCCTGAGTACAGCAATAATGATAGCTGAAGGTCTCAAGGATGGGCAGTGGGCAGAGGAACTGAAAGTGTGTGGCTCTTTGGTTTGGAGAAGAGGGGTCTGAGAGGCAGAGTAACATTCTTCAGATAAATAAAAGTTTTTCAAATGGGAAGGGAGTCAATGACTCTTCATATCCACTGTGATTGAAACAGTAAGTAATGGGCCTGAAATGAAGCAAAGAATGTTTTTATCTAAAATGTTAAGAAAGGTTTCTGCCAGTAACGGTAGTTTCAGGGGAGCTGTGAAGTCAGTATTTGAAGCTTTTTTTACAAGCAGTTTAGACAAAGCATGTACCAAGAATAGTTTAGATACAGGTGGTTTTGCCTTGAAGCATGAAGTCTGAGTAAGCTGACCTGCTACCAGTCCTTTTTTTCTCTGAGAGATGTTCCTCCCAAACTCTGTTAATAGAAAATATATTATAGGGAAGTGTTGGGTTTGCTTTTGTTTTTTCGTGGTGCGTGTGTTTGTTGTTTATTTGGACTGCTTGATGTAAAATTTGCTTCCCACAAGTTGGTTTATTGGGCACTGAGGCCAGATACCTGCTGGAATATCAGGACAGTGTGACTGGAAAATTCATGCTATCACTTTAGTTCAGCCTCTTCTTATCACTCCTTCAGATGAAATAGTAGATAAATCTCTGCAGAGACCTTCAGCTCACCCCGCTGACACAATTACTTCTCTTCTGGTTGTGACTGACATTCAAGTTAACTTCACACAGTTCATTGTGTAACTGGAGTGCTGCAAAAATTGACCCTCAAAAACTATTCTGTCAGTATTCTCCAGGAGAATGCAGTGAGCAGAAGGAAGGTGGTACTGCCTAAGTGCATGTAAATGTCGTGTATCTTTTTTTTTTTTTTTTTCCCCTTTGCCAGGAAAGAAGGCAAGCTATCAATTTCTCAGTGACCCAACTGTTTTTTAAGAAAAGTGTTAATTTACTCCTGTAAGTTTTTAATATTGGGCAATGATGATGAATATTGTTTTGTGTTTAGCAAAATACTAGGCACTACTAGTTGGTATTCAGGAAACAACAGTTCTAATTTGTTGAAAACTTAAATAGTTCATTTTAGTAGTAAGTGTTCATACTTATTTGTTTTATACCAGTTATCTCATCCATATCTATTGCAAGTCAGAATTACCTGTACCTGTTGTTTCCACAGTGTGGCTTATTGATTGAGTATTGAAACAGCGTGAATAATCTGACCAAAACACAGAGATTTATTTTGAAGTGATTGCAGATTGGCTGACTGTAATATTTGTCCTTCAGGTTAAATATTGTTGTATAGAAACTATTTCATTTTGTCTGCTGCAGTTTTTGAAGTAACATTAAATAAGTGTTATGTATCTGTACACAAGTATTACTAAACTTGTGATGGTAACCTGTCCGAACACCTGCCATAGATACTATTGTAGCTATCTTTCACTGCTGCCTTCTTCCTGTATCATATTGAGCGATGAACTTAATTTTTTTTTTCTATTCCAAGCAAAAATTTGGAGTGTACAATTGCCAAGCCAGATCTTGCGTTGACTGCAATTAAAGAGAGGCAGGACTCGGTTACTGTCATGTCAGTGAGGTCTTTCACTGCTAGTACACAGAGCAGACAGATTTGTTGATACTAATATCGCTGTGTGCAGTTTAAGAATCAACACACATCAGTCTGGAGGGAAAAGTTGCTTTCATGGTGCTTTTGCTTAGGGAATTAGATACATTACAATTTACTGCCTTGTACGAGACCTAGTGTCCTCCAAAATAATATAGCATATGCCTGTGTAGCTCAGTGCACTGTTCTGTAGGGGTAAGTGAACTGATTTGATTAATAGAAATTACATAGCTATGCTAGCATGATGCTTTGCCTGGGATAATTAGTCCTGCTGAGAATGACTGAGTTGTATTACTGGCTCAGAGCCATCTGCATTTTTTTGAATGCCACTGCTTCAGGTGGTACATCTGTGTACATAGTAAGTGCAAACATCTTGCTAAAACGTTTTTCTTCTGTCCCCGGTGGTGTTAACAGTAACACTGCCAGATCTTCACTGAAATTGTTTGGGCTAAAATATACTATGCCTTTCTGTAGATGAGTGTAATCTCAGTGTTTTTCAATTTCATGTTGTTCCTTTCAGCTCAGGTTTTTTTTTATTTTGTTTTGCTTTTTTTTCCCTGAGGCTCTATTACCATAAAATGGAAGATTTTGCAAAAAGTTGTTGCGCAAAGTTTTATTTGTAGTATTCCAGGCCAAAAAAACCTCTCTGGTGGGAAGGTCAAGCAGACATAAAAATAATTTAAAAGCCTTAATATTTGTAGCTTTAAAACAAAGAGTCTTGAACTGTTTGGAAACTGGGAACTAATTTTTATATAAAAGCTTAATTTTTCCAAAATCAGACTTACAAAAAAATTTAAAAATAATGAGAAATTCTTAACAAAAATGAAGTCGGTGTCACGTGTGAAATATATATAGAATACGCTGTCTGAACTGCTTTTCTTCAGCGTCTCTGGTAAAAACTGAAAAAGATGGCTTGTTGCTCTAGTTACATTGTGATTAACTGTATATGGTTAGTAGTACATTTAATCACAAAATAATTGTATAATATATAATAAATATATATACACACACCAGATGCTGTGCTTCTCATGGATTATACTGCTCATTCTGTAATAGATATGTTTCAAAATAATTATTCTTTGTTTTTAATGTGATAATGTTGATAGAAACGTTCAGCTTACAGTCATACAACAGAAGCAATTGAAGTTGTTATTTTATACATTGATAAAGAAAAAGTGTATTTGTAATGCTTCAATTTACTATGTTTAGAAAGATTCTGGTTTTATTAGTTGATCTGCCTTTTCAAGGAAAGGAGTGCCATGAAAGCTATGGATAGTTAGTGCTAACAAAAAATCTGCTTGATTACTAAGAAGTTCTTGTTATTTTCTTAGTATTGTTTCTGGCTTCATGTTTGCCCAAGTCACTACTTGATTTATTTTAAATTAACGTTAAAGGAAGAGCTATTCAAACTTCTGCTGAGTCGTGTTATTTCATTAATTTCATGAACCAAATATTTTGTGTAATGAGTGTAGAAGCTAGTCCTTGTGCTCTTCTGTAGTTGCCATACCACCCACTTATTTCTTACTCTGTTTCAATTATGCATACAACAATCTTGTTCTAGGCCATCTTATTTTATTTTATGCTATCTTTACCTTTTATGCAGAATTAAGGAGCTTCTGTGGATATTAGTTTATTTCTTGTTGGCTTTTGAAATAAATAAAAATCTTGATAATATGTAACAAGTTAGTTTGAACTGTTCACTATAAGATACTGAATTAATGTGCATATAACAAAACTACTTGAAAAACTTAATATGATTTTTCATTAGTAAGAGGCTAATAGTGTAAGACCTCTTTGTCCTCTTTGAGGAAGACAGGCAGAACATACAGATTTTACCACCAAATTGCGTTTTGCTGTGATTGCAATTCCTAACTTGGAAACCTTATGTTAGACAAAGCATTTTATGTAAATAGTTCGTAAGTTTTACTTAATCTCTGGCATGCATTCTTTTTTAACCATTTTCAATAGAAGACACTAAATAGTTTCAGGCACATAAGAGAAAAGAGTAAGTTTGAATTGATACAAGAAAAAAATACCCTGTTGGAATTTTGTTTTTCAACATAACCTTTAAATTAGTAGGGCTTGATTTTATGTTTCCTTAGGTTTTTAAAAAGTTTGATTTCTGTTAATGTAGCTTCATTGTAGTGTCAGTACTGTGTCACTGTTTTCCAAAGTCATAACTGTTCTGATCTCTTGAAATTTAATATTCTTTATGCATACAGTTCTAGAGAATTAATCCAGGTATAATTGTAACAGTAGGTTTTCTTGATGTCTCGATTCCTTCAAATGACTATAAACATGTTTCGAATTTGCCATATTGAGTGAATTATGAAACTATGTTTTCATGTTAGCATTAAGCTGATTTTTGTTTTTGATGAGATTAGTCTTTTAGCTATAACTACTCGAAGAATTTGGTTTTGCTGTATTAGTAAGCATTTGGTAATTTTAGTCTCAAGTATATAGACCTTGTCAGAGGGCTGTAGATCAGATATTTTAAAATGGGATTTCGTACTCCACTTTTTATCTTGAGGTGTTAACCTGTTCCTGAGAGGTATGTTACTGATGTCCCATTAGCAAGGCTGTGTCAGAAGTTAATTATGGTATGTTCAGGTTGCCTTTGCTGTAGCACGTGGAGTATTTCTACCGGTTTTTATCCTGATTCCAGGCCCATCAAAGACTATTTTCTGTCTTTTGCTCTTTCTTGCCCCCTGTTACAGATGTCCACATCTTTTGTTCCTTAGATTTCTGGAAAGCTTTGCTCTTTCAACCCCCTTGTCATCTGTTACTCTGAATCTGGTTGCTACTATTTCATTATTAGTATCAATTGTGATTATTATTGTCATAATCTAATGTATAGAGGTTTTGGTCGTAGGCCAGTATTGCACTAAGCTAGGCTTCAGCAGGTTCAGAGTAAAATCTGGGGCCTGACAGCTCTCGATTTGTTTGCTTCTAATGGTCCAGAGGAGTCCAGTGGGAAAGAAGTTACAGTGGTCAAGAACTAAGGAAGGGAAGGGGGGATGTGATGGCCTACCAAAAAGTGTTTTCTACTAGGAGAGGAATTATTGTCAGGACAGCGGAGTAGCTGCAGCAGTCATGCAGCTGGTAAGTTAATATGCATTTAAACTCTTTTGTGTACTGTCATGCACATGAGGCACAAATAGTGTTTGCCTGGGTAGCGTGTTCAGTTCTGTGTTTGAGATTATAAGCCAGTACTTCTTATTTCTTAAAAACACTGAAACTACAGTGTTTTCCATCTGCTTTGGTAACTTATCAGATGGTCTGGGGCTTTGAGGGCCAGTAGATACATCTGGAGTTTGTAGTCCCACCTGGGTGAGGCTGAAACAGAGGGGCTTGGGAATTTTGAAAGAGGAACTGGTTGGAAATGAAGAACAGGAGTGATGGAAGAGGGAAGTTGTGGAAGAAGGTCTTGGTAATCACACTATCCTATCTTTTCTCATTAATAAGCTTAAATGTAAAGGCTAAGTCTCATAAGGTACGTTTTTTCCAGTTTGTGTTGGTTTGTTTTGCAGTTAGTGAATTTAAATGTGTGACTCTAAAATCTGAAAACTATACTTATATTCTGTTTCTCTAACTACAAAATTACCCTTCTGCTCTCTTCTCAAAGTATCGCTATAGAGCAGAGAGGAATTATGCTAAACCTGTTTCTATTTTGTTGTTAAGGAATACTTGTTCACCCCCCAGAATGATGGTATCCCAGCTGGTAAGGGTGTTTGGACCTTGTTTTTGTTTTACACCTTGATCATTTTAAGTGTTTGAACAGTAAGTATTTTTGTGTTTGTTAGGTAGGGTGTGTTGTCAGAGTGGAGATACGAAAGGATTTGGAAGAACCAGATACTCTTGCAGTTGTGGATGCTTGTGTTTAGCCAAAGACAGGATAAGTACAACTTCAGAGGTTTGTGTTTTTGTTTTTAATTACTTCGAAACAGTTGTGATTGTGTAACTAGCAGAGATCTTAGGGCATCCTTGAGTTTTGAGACAAAGTATTCTGTTACTGGGTAGTCATACTTTTAAAATAGAACTACATAATTAAAAGTAGAAATGAAAGCTATGGGTTTCTGTTTCCAGGTGACACACAAAACTGATCAAGACCCAAAGATATCTGCAAGCTCTGTCTGCCTTTGAATCTAGTAATTTTTTGTGCACTGACTTTAAAAGTCTGTATTAGTTAAAAAAAAAATAATAATTGTGCACACCAAAGATGAGAAAAGAGTTTAAAAGAATTACTTTTGACTGACAGAGAAGGGAAGACAGAGGTTAGCTGTGAATCTCTGAAAGTTGATCTCTTTGCATCTTATAATTCTACAGTGTATCAATACATTGTATTTATCCTGTATCAATACATTGTAGAGAGTAGGAATAGCTGTCGAATTTGAAAATAATTTTTAGTGTCTTTTACATATTATATAAACAAAGAAAAAGGTATCTGTCACTCTGTATGTTCATGAAGAGAAAGGCAAGTTGGATTACATAATTCAAAATAGTAAATGAACGCAGGGATATCGGCAAAGCAGAGAGATGTCATCTCTAGGTTGAGTGGTGAGGTATTCTCAGCGTATTTCAATAGCTATAAAAGTTTAAGTAAATTGTTAAGAGCTAGGACTCAGTACCTATTATAAACAAAAAAGTCAGTGACACTAACAACTAGTATGGAAAAATTCAGTTCTGTGGAGTTTGACACCATTTACAGCTAGAATGATATATCTGAAAGAGCATGGATCTAGTTGTCTGTTCTACTCTGTAAATTTTACATTTCAGGCAGGTCTGCATATGCACTGGTTGAAACTCTGGTAGGAATTGGCATTTGTAATTTTCTCTGTTCTCCTCTTACTTTCCTGAGTATTTACGTACTTGAAAATTCAATAATAAGCAGCAGGCTAGTTCTCCCAGAACCAGAGTAATGATCTCTAAGGTGATCAGACTGAGTGGTTCGAGTTCAATAGATAATCACTTCCCCATGAGAAGGTGTGGAGAAATGTCACGTGTATTTTTTCTAGGGAAGTTGGCTGAGGGTAGCTGGGAGGATGTGTGCTTCCTTTGGTTTTTCTATGGCCAATGGTGAAATCAGTTGTTTAGTGGTCAAGGAAATAAAACTGAGAAGCAGTTCATAATACTGATCTTTTTCTTTCTGCTGGGACTGAAGCATTTATTAGTGTATAACTCAGTGGTTGTAGTGAAGAACATCATGGTTAGTTCAGAAATAATGCTTCAGTATTGTGTAAGTGTCTGACAAAACTTTTTTTTTTTCTTTTTAACAATCAGATTCAGAAAGAGTCAGAGTGAGAGAGAATAGAAATGGATGAAATTGATAGGTAACTTGTGATCACCAAGGAAAAGAAGTGAGCAATTGATTAGAAAGCTCACTAGAAAATCAAATAACAGTGGTAGCAAATGATGTTTGGAAAATTTCATTGGGGATAACAGAACGAGAAGTTAGAGTAGAGGTATCTGTAAATGCATATAGATCAGAAAGCCACCTAACAAAATCCAAAAGATGTTACTTTCACAGCCCTCTGAATGAAACCAGAAAAATGGAAGCATTACTGTCTAAGCATGTTTCTGAGATGTGTGGAAGAATGGTGTTGTGAGCTTAGACTATTTGTCCTCTATGGCCCATGGTAAGAGATCACCAGTTTCTACCACAGGAATTGTCAACAAGGAGAAGTATTTTGGATTCTCTTACAATAAGTAAACTGATTGGATTTGGAAGCCACTTGTTGCCAGAGTGGCAAGTCGTGATGCAATGGGCAAACTGAGAATAGACCCAGTATTTAATGTTTCATTTTTGAAAGTGTTAATTTTCCAATGCAGAGGCTCTTCTGTTCAGTGGTTTGGACAAACGTATTTAGACAAACTCGAAAGTCGAAAACTTACTGAGAAGACTGTATTAGATTGTGAAATACTGGCTTTTTGGCAATCAAGAAGGAGGGTAGTCGTGGGTAAAGGCCTGTTCTGATGTAGTGACAAAGGAAAGACAACAACTATAATTGGAAAAAAAATGTATAAATACAACTGAATGCATTACAAGTGTGGAGTATAGATATGATAAATTTAAAATATTGCAGAAAAAGCCATGGTGGGCAGGAACCAGAAAGACACCTGTCATGGAATAATCATATTAAAATACAAGTTTCCAGATTGTTCATAAAGATTTAGAATAGGAGGAGTTTTCAGTAAATGGTCTTGCTTTATTTTTGGAGGCAGGGTGATTTGTTCTTCCATAAAGTAAGGGTACCTTGTAATCGAACAATAACTAAGGTGAATGTTATACAAATGTACTGACTTCCCAGAGCCATTTGTTTGTAACTCCTTACTGAATGGGGAAGGGGAAAGTCTAGCTTGTGTTGTTCCAACATTCAAAAGGAGAAACAGGGTATTTCTGTTGAAATCAGTTAGACACAAAGCTGCTATGGAAAAATAGTAGAGAAGTTGAGCTCATTTGAAAGAGGAATTCAGGGCTGAAAAGCTGAATTACATTTTTATGGAAAAGATGTGTTGTCAAACAAATTTATGTGTTTTGATTATTTAGTTGATGTGTAGATGCATTATAGAAATTGTGTAGATGCATTATATTTTATGTGCATAATCTAAAATTTAGATGACTTAAATCTCGCTTAA
>NW_009595138.1:60509-74216 GCF_000690535.1 Cariama cristata | reverse complement strand
CTTTCCCTAACTAAGTATTTAAATAAACCATCTTCTCCTTACCTCATAGTTGTTCCACATTCTTGATAGGTAATTTTGTTGCTAGGGGAGCTGGAAGAGAGGAACAGAGGTAAGTAAGGTAGTGTGGTTTTCTATGGGTGTACACCTCAGATTAAGGCAGACTACTGGAGGAGAAGCAGCTGTGAATGGGAGGAGCACCTTGAATGTTCAACATGTACAGATAACATGTGTTTTAAATAATAAAAAAAGTATGATCTCTGTTTTTACAAATATGAGAACGTGGTACTAAACTTCAGTAAAGCATTGGAATTAGACTGCATCCATGCTGGGATTGCTTTACCAGTGTTGTTTCTGTTCTAGCATTCATGCAGCTATGTCAGGCAAATCTGTACTTCTGCAATTGGTATAAGGAATTGTGCTGTACAAATAAAAACATAGTTTTGTGGTTACCTGTGAATAAATGCAATATATGTTATATACAGTGGGAGATTAAATGGGCTCTTTTTCTTGAAGATTAAGACTGTAGAGGTGCATTCATGGGGAGAAAATAAAAGGTCACAGAAGGGCTCTTTGATTAGCAGAGAAAAAAAAATGACAAGAGCTAAGGACTGGTAAATGAGGCTCGGCAAACTGAGAAGTATAAAATAATTGAAAAATGAGATTGTATACACAATTTAGTTATAATTCCTCAAGTAAATACTGGTTGTTCAAATCTTAAGCATAATAACCGATTTTGTCTTGTTCATTTCTAATTAAAGTGTGAGCCGGTTCAGGTTAAAAAAATTAACCAAATAGCTGTGAAAAGAAGACTGAAGTCTAATATTTCTTCAGGTACTGGATGGGAGCCAGTATTCCTGTAACTGTCATTTCTGCCTTGCCTTAAAGATCAGTGAAGGTGTTGCTCTATGTAATACAAAGTAATGAGTACTGTAGAGTAAAATTTAATTCTTGCACATAGGAAACAGCTTTAAAAATAGGCTGTTTTCACAGGATTAGCTTTTCCTCTCTCTCCTGACTCATGCACGTAATTTTCAAATATTAGTTTAATCAAGAATTTTATGGACTTTTCTTAGCTGTGTTTTGAAAAGTAAAGTAGTCTAGTCTTTTTATTTGTTTGCTGTTCAGGTTCAACCTTCCCTTGCTCACAGGCACCAAATCTGGTTGCTAGCTTTGTGATCTTAAAGTTATACCCTCTTCAGCTGAGAACAGCATGGTCTCATAGCTCCTTTCATGTAATTCCAGGGAAAGATGTGAAAATCTAACCTCATTAAAAGAAGGAACATCCTATTATTTTAAGAACATACTGTTTCTGGGCAAATTGTCTACAATTCCAAAGATCATCATCATCCTCCCCCCCCCCCCCCGTTTTTCCCTCTTTCCAACAGAGACATCCCCGCCCCCCCCCCCCCCAGTTTTTAGCTGACCTAACTTGCAAACTAAAGATGTAGTAGAAACTTGAGATTTTTGACTGAACTAAAATTGGGGCATAATGAAGTCTCAGTGACTGAACCAAAGGTTTCCTACTTTTATTCCACTTTATTTAAGCTGCTTCTGGATTCTTCACTGTAGGCTGTACAACTGAGGCAAGATTTATTGGAAGCTTCTGAATACATTAATCTTTTTAAAGATGTCTTTAAGTTGTCTTCATGTGCACTTTTTTGTGCTTTATCCGTGCTTGATGTGACTGCAGATGAGCTGTGTAGCTTCATTTTATATTTATGGGCCTATAACCTTATACGGTCAAAATTATTAAACTTAAATGTTTGTTCCCATTTAAACACAGAAAATGAAGCGATTCACTCAATTTGGAAATTTCTTACGGTTTGTTGTTTGCTTGGTAACTGTTGAGAACGTAAATTTATAATTCAAGTACCACTCTTGTTTTTATTACATGCAAATATACTCCTAGAAAGTCTGTTTTGTCTGAAAAAACCCTCTTACGAAATACCTTACTTACTGACTGCGGTAGCAACAAACACATATGCTAAATCTTCTTAGTTTAGCTATATTGTGCAGGTATGTGCTATTTTGGCAAAACACAAAAAATTAGTTTTCCATGAAGGTTCTTTTTGGGGTAGGTATTCAGTCTGTGAAAGCTACTGTTGTGGTTATTGAACTGTATGAAAACTTTCCCTTTGCCCACAGATTCTTTTCAAATCTTTTGTTTTGTTTGTTCGCATTCATTGATAGGTCTCACTAGCTATTAGAGCTGTTAGCAGGAATAATAGATCTTCCTCAGTATTGTTGAGGTATTTTGCAACAGCAGCGCTCCCATTCACCTCTTGTTTTGTGATGATGCACAGGTTGCAAATAGTGTTCCTCTCCCATTTTCTCTTTCCTTATGCATGTTTTCAGCACACTGGTAAATGCAACCTAGTGCACAAAGTATCACTGATATTTGTAATAATTTACTAATGTGGGAAGCTGTGCTTTTTTGCTACTTCTCCCTTCTTCCTTCTCTGTTTATTTGTGATGGATTTATCAAAAATACCTTGAAATAATATTTGGAAGAAAACCATGGTACAGAGTAGCAATACGTTGTCATCAGTTGTGCTTTTTTTCTCCCTACTAATTGAGTTTAAATTGAGTTTAACGTGAAGTAAAATCTCACAACAGATTGTGAGAGATCCTAGCACAGTTGAAAGTAAAGCTGTGCTAATATTGCTCTGTTAATAACAGTCTGACATAGCCAGAATGACAGATTTTACAGCAATGTTGTTTCAGCAGTGACACTGATTTGTTTATCAGATACCTACGAAGTTAAACTGTTGCGAAGATAAGGTAGGAAGTTAGAGATCATCGCAGGGTAACAGAAACCAAAAGTATATTTCCAAAAACCTGGCTTGGAAAGGAAGCAAGGGCGTGCTGTTTGCCAACAGCTTTGTGTCATCAGCCTGCCCGCCTGCTTGCCTGGCTGTGCAGTGTCAGGAATCAGAATGAAGATACAGAAATGCTTATATTCAAAGGATATAATTAGTTCAAACTATAAAAAATAAATTAAGTTTTAACAAATTCAGGTTCTGTACCTACCACAGAACTTTCACTGTAAATCTGTTTGGTTTTTTTAATTTCAACTGAGTTTCTTTTCATTTTGTGAGAATTTCTTCGTAAAATAGGAAAACAGCTGATACAGAAATTGATAAAGTAAATGCACAGCAAGATATTTCTTCCATTCTGGATCAATTTATAATAGTTACTGGAGTGCAAGTTTCACAAAGAACATAAAGATATCTAATGATAGTTCTCCTTCAATTTATTAGTCTACAAAAATAATTAAATTGAGATAAAGAAGCAGTAATTGAAAACATGCTGTACTGGTGAAACACACTCAAAGCATCAAGACAAACTGAAGTTATCTGACCGATACTGATTTGAGGGAAAATTCAATAGCATTTTTTAAAATTTATCACTGGGAACAGACATTTAATAACATTTTCTTTTCAGGTCTGTTCTTGAAATGCGTGTACTCTGTATATACTTTGTACTCGGTAAAATGTATAGTTTATCCCTAGGAAAAGAGGTAGTAGAATAATGCACATTCTGGGTTTGTCTGTTAGTCTGTGTGTCATTTGTTAAATCAAAAGCATTTTCTGGAGTTGGTGTTCATGTCATTCTCCCCTCTCCTCCCAGCATTTTGGCAAAACCAGATATCACACTTGATGATTCAAAGATAAGTTCTTCTTGTATTTTTGGTTATTATAATCTAAAAATAAGATTAGTATTCTTCCCATGGCAGGAGCATGTTGCCCTCCACCTTTCTGGGGTCCTGATGGCCATAGCTGCCTTACAGCAGTTCCTTCCACCTTCTGCCCTTTTCCTCTTGACCTGTAGTCTCCACCTGCTTCACATCCTTCTTCTTTAACACTCATTGCTTATGAGTCAATTTTGATTTTCCTATTAGTCAGTTAGTATGCCTGGTTTTTTATTTTCCTTTTTTTTTTCGGACAACCCCCTAGCAAAACAAAACCTAAACCCTGTGTTTAATTTTGTTTCTTGAATTGCAGAAGTGATCTATGAAGTAGGAAAAGGAGAAAATAATTACAGAATCAGATTCTTCTCTCCTGTTGGTGTAAGACAAATAAATTCAGTGATATTACAGCAGAATGTGTGAAGTGGGAGTGGAATTTGGCTGTTATAAAGCTGGATGGTTTTAAGACAGAAGCTGATTGTCCTTAGCTATATGTTGGAGGTATTTTGTTTGAACAATGGGAGAGGGAAGGGTAAGTTAGTGATTTCTATATTTTTTGCTACATTGAAACTTTACTAAAGAATGCTGTATTCTCACCTTTTAAAAGATTTTAATGTTAATTGGTAACTAAAACACTTTCTTCAGAGACAACAAACTTGTCAAAAATATTCAGCTATCAAAGAATTCTGATGACTAGCACATACATTGATGTTGAAAAAGAACTATTATGTGCATTGCAATATGATACACATAATACTTAACAGAGCAGAAAAAATCTTCCTTGTGCCCAGGTAAATCATATAGCTTGATGAATGTATTATTTCATTTAAAAAGGAAGAAAAAAAAAAAAGTGGTGGTGGGGAAGAGAAGGTGTTTAAATAAATGTGTGGTGGGGTGTAGTGCCTGTCTGTCCAGTTCAGAGATATTCTTACCAACCTCCCCTCCATATAAATATAAAATAGATTTAATGTTGAACTCTACTTCTGGTGCGTATGGATGTATAATAATTATGTATTATGTACATGTGTGCATTTATGTAAAAATGAAGGATGAGAGGTGTATTGATCTAATATGTATCCGGATGCATACATTTTAAATCTAATATATTTAGAAGTCACTAAAGTGATTCCTATTCCCCTGGCACTAATGAAGTAAACAGAACTGACCGTGTAGCAGTGCCTTGTAATCCGTAAAAATTGTTGCCAACTTGAAACCATATATTTGTGATGTATTTACATTTCTGTGTCACCGGTTTGTGAGGTACTAGTGTGTTAAGGTGTGCTTCTTGAATATTCTAATAGATATTGGCACTGTACTTGGCTTTTTTGTATTTTTCATGTGGGCTAACCTCATTTTACAGTGTAAAATTGAATGAAAATGCATTTGAAGTTAAAAGACAACATAGATACCAGCTAATACTTTAGGGACAGAGAACGAGTGGAAACGTGGTGGTTGCTTGTGTTTCTGAGATGTATTTGCTGGAATTAATATTTTGAGAGTCCTGTACAATTCTGCTTGCCTTAGGCTGAGTGGTGTGAAATGTAATTGAACTAATGACTCACTGTGGTGAGATCATTTTTAAGAATGTAGTGGGCTTCTTATTGTACAATACTATGGCATATATTTGCCCTTTTTTCTCCAGTGATGCTGCCTATTTTTGCATTCAGTTTTAATCTGTCTGTCAAGCACCCACGGCACACCTTCATATGCCTCCTAAAATCCTCTTCTGTATGTGTAGGATATACAGTGTTCCTTCACTAGTTACTCTTTATTTTGTCTTGTTTGTGTTAAATCTGTCGTCTTTGTGGTGCGGACCATGTATGATTCTATTTTATAATGCCTCCCACATGTATACAGGATTGCACATATTCTTATGTGTCTTCCTCCCTGTTTTATGCAGAATTTTCTTCTGCAGACCTCAAAGTGTACTCCAGCATGGTATAAGTCTTTTTTTTAATTATTATTTATTTAATGGAAGTTGAAGAATAGTGAATGTAAAAATGAACTTGCTTATATTCTTAAAGGCAATCAATGACTGTGATCGACATAGTCTTTAAAACCTGACTGAATCTCTCTGACTAATTCCTAGGCTGCATTTTCTCTTTGTTATGAAGTACTGCTTCATTGAATCTGACTTTCTAATGAATGAGCTTTTAACACTAAACATGTAGTTCTTGAGGATTTAGTTAATTTTAAAAAGTAAAGTCATGTTGTCAAGAAACCTTTCAAGTCTGAAAACTTTTTTTAAATGCTTGTTTCAGATAAGGACATGATGTAAGCTTATTCATGTGTTGTGGTCATGATTTCTTTTTTTCTTCTTTTTAAATAAATGAATTGTATTTTTAATTGATTTAAGAATGCGTTATTGGATGATAAGTAATCAGTGAAATCATTATGCCATTAACCCTAGGGATGCCACTTTCTCCTCCTTCTAGAGTTCAGAATGTAGAGGATAGCTAGACACAGAAAGGAAGAAATGTTACAAAAAAGAAAAAAATAATAGTTCCTGTTTAGTTTTTTGGGCACATTTCTTTTCAGAAGAGCTTATTACTGAAAGAGTGCTTTTGAAGTGATAAATGTGGAGCATACGGGATAAAAAAAAAAAAGAGCTTCTTGCGTAAAATCATTACGTTTACTTTCCCCCTGAAACCTCTGAAATAAGATGAAGGATTTCAATTCTTATTGGAAACTAAGGATAGCTTGGACGATATCAACACTGTAAGTGGGTACATTTGAATGCAGGTGTTGTTGGGCTAGCTTTTAGAAAAAAGCCAGTGAAATTATGTTTGAATATATGTTACACAGTAATTTTAGCTAATGAGTTGTTATCAATCAGATAGGAAAACTTCTAGTATTACAAGTACTGTTTGTTGTTGTTTTTTTTTAACCGCAATAACAGTCTTGGCAATACACATATGATTAATAATTTGATGATGTAATAGAAAATAGCTTTTTCTTCCCTTAAAACCACACTTTTTTTTTTTTTGTGTGCAACTTCAGAAATCCTCGGTTTTTTTGGAAATACTTTAGTCAGACTAGCTCTCGTGTTCAAGGATATGCTCAGTTTGTTGTTTTTTTTAATAGAAGCCAATACTTATTCAGAATTAACCTTTTAATTATACTGGTAGCTGGTGAGACACTGTGCAGCTTATATAACAAGACAAGTGAAATCATGCTAACTGATTTTGCATTTTTTTGTTTTGTTTCCCCTCCCTCCCATAACTGGTAACTAAGTCAATGAATGTAGCCACTGTTCATTGAAATTATGAATTTTTAAAGCATGGGATAGTGCAAACCACTCAACAAACTTTTGTTTGGATGAATACCTTGAATCTTAACTTACAATGGTATGGATCATGAGCATTTCTTAAGGCTTCTTGATTCTTCATTGCAGGTATAAGATGAAATAGAAAAAGAGGTTGTAGAATGAAGGTATATCATGGCCATCCAGGAAATACAGAAATAGGATAGCTAGCAGTATCGGTGAATGGTTTGTGACAAAGCGGTTACATGGCTAGAACTGAACATCATTGAAGAAGTAGTGAAGTTAAAATAATACAAAAGTTAATGAAGGCATGAAAATTTTCTTCTGCTTTAGCTGTGGCACTTGACAGCCGTATCTGTCTGTGTAGATAGATGGTATGAAGGAAAAATCTCTGTATAAAAGGTCCCCATGTCATACTAGAGGTCTAGCTAAACCCCTTCTGTGTGAAAATCTAAGCCTTTGCACAGGAATGGCTTGGTTGGTTGGTTGTCTTTAACATCAAGCCCAGTAACTTTCTTGTTTGTGGTTTTTGCCTTCAATTAGCCTGTCTTTCCCCTTTATTCTCTCCACCCATCCCGTGTAATTATTCAAAGTTGTGTCTTTTCTATGTAGAAACTGTAGATCGATTGTATAGGCAAGACTTTTTACTTTTCTTGAAAGTACTGTCAATTTTTGGACCAACATGAATTTTACAGCACCCCCCCACCCTCCCCAAAATTAACTGCTTCTGAACCATTAATTGAAGGATATGACATAAATGACTTTGTCTACATGTGCATGGTAGAATACATGCTGGAGAAATGTGAAATAAGTAGCTATCTAAATATGAGGTCAAAATGTGTCAAAATGCTGTATAGGATTCAGAAGATCTCCGATCAATACTGTTCATGAATTAAATTTAAAAATACCATTTAATGCAAAATGTTAAATTTGTGCTTTAGAAAAGTATTCCCGAGTGGAATTTTTGTTTAAAAATCGTTTTGTATTTACAGAGAAACTGAGCCATACAAATATTTTTAAAAGTTTACACTTCCTTAAGGCTATTTATTTTCTAAAAAAGAGGACTTGAATATTTTCGACAAATATACACATGGTGTTACGCTAACAAACGGCCATGCAACATATATCTTACATAATGAAGAAATTGAATATACAGGACCTTCTCTATTTAACATATATATTGAAAATTTACAGTCTTGCCAATAGTTAAAAAAAGTTTTTCTTATTTGGCAGTATTTTTCTACAGTTTGTTCAAATATTCCGCTTGATGTGTTTTGGTGAATACTGAAATCTAGTCAGTGACAACCTGAGGTACTAAACATTTCTGCCTTACTTCGTTGTCTTCAAAGGTAATCTTTTTGTTCCTTTTAGGCTCTATCCATGAGTTGTGTATTACAGCGTTATTTGGCATGGGATCTGCTTCCACTATTGAAACAACTCGCTTTTTCATCTTACTTTTCAGAACTTTCTGAAACTTTTGTCTCGTGAATGCATAAAGTAGAGGGTGAAATATAGTTGTTCCGTATGCCATTACTAGAAAACATAATCGCAACTTTACCAAAAGGTCACTTGGGCCCAAACATAAGATGGTGGTGTTTAAAACAGAGATGGGTGTCCAGCAGAGGAGGAATGTTGAGATAATCAAGAGGGACATTCTGAAGACTCTCTTTTGCCGTTCTCGTCGCTCCCGGTGCCGTTTTACAGCTCGGCGTAGAGCAATTATGACAGACACAGAAGTCCTTACGCCAAAGACAACATTTCTTCCCCCACTGCTGTGGGACACGTCCGTAGTCTCATGCTGAGTTGTCAATGAAATAGTTTTTTTCTTTCTAGCTTTCTTTTTCTGTCCTGTTGTAAATCTTGTACCAATCCGAATATTTAGAGCCTGGAGTATTTTGGTGTATGTAATTAGCATTACTATAACGGTGAAGAAAAAGATTGGAATCTGAACAAGGAGGTGGTAGTACATTCCTAGCTCAGTGTGGTATTCATTTGTACTCACACACAAAAGCGTCTTATTTTCCCAAGTACTTGCGCTTCGAAGACTGAAAAAGTTGACCTCAATGAAAGGAATCAGGAAGGAGAAAAGTGAAATGATCCATATTGATGTCATTAATATCACAGCCCTTCCCATGGTCAGAATTCGATTGGCAGGTTTTACGGAGATGTCATATCGGTCCAGAGTAATAGCAAAGACGTTGATTGCAGTTGAAACGCTTGCAAAAGAGACACAAGCCTCGTGGAAGCAGCAGATGAGAGCAGTGTTACTCTCCAGTGAAAGCAGAAGGATAACTATAGTTAGAGGAATACATCCCACACAAATTATTACATCAAGTACATGAAGGTTCATTGTAATTATGTTACTGACAGAATTGATTAAGTTGGATTTCATACAGTAAAGTACCAGCACGGTGAGGTTGCTGCCAAGTCCCAAAACAATTTCTAGCATCAAAAATCCAGTGAGAGAAACTTGAAAGCTTAATGGATATGACAGTGGTCGGTACATGTTGGTGTCGATGTCGTCAATGGCATCTCGAACTGTAATGTTAGATTCAGACTGCATGTTGACTTCCAGAATGGGGGAGAAACACATTCTTTTGTTGCAGTTGTTTTTTGTCCTGAAAGGTGAGATAAGATATAGAACTGTTTGATTTCTTTTTTTAACACTTACTGTAGATAAATGCTGGGGAAGGAGGAGGGAAGAAAAGCATCTATTCTTATCCAACTCTTGATTTACTGTATGTTTAGAGCTTTAGTTGGCATGCACTCAAAAGCCTGAGGATCCAGAATAAGGTCTTTCGTTTTTAAAGGAAAGCAGGGCTTGTTTTAAACAAAAAAACCCAAAACCCAAAAAACCAAACAAAAAAAAAAGTGAAAGGTTCCACTTAGGGAGACAAGGCTTTGTTTATAGTGATGTGGTTTTTACAAAGGGCCCATTTGTTGAGTAAACTGTACTTGTGCATTCCCTTTGTATTGTGTTGAGTGTCATTTTAGAAGAATGTTGTTAAGTATTAACAAATCAGTACTCAAGATCATTTTAAAAAGGCTCTTGTGGAAAAAGAAAGTGACAGTGACATGGAGCGCTGTTGCTTATGTATGGTAAAAAGAACATCTAAATTATTTATGGCAATTTAGCAGCCTGTTTCTTATGAAGAATTTGCAATAGTGCTGTGGGCTGAAACCTGAAGTTCTGTAGTTCAGCAGATTTTTACAGAGCTTGAAGACTTCTCTTCACTTTTATCTTGTGTGTATCTACATATGTGAAACTTACCACTACTACAGTTTTTTATAAATATATGTAATGTCAAATGCAAAACTTAGAGGGGGTTGGGGGAATGGAGTTCGTTATAGAAATACTACATTTCCTTTTCCTGATTTGAATATTCAGTTTCCTCAAGAAATTAGTGCCTACATGGAATGGAAGAGTATTTAATTTTATTCTGGAATAGATTTAAGGGAATAATTGTAGAAAATAATACCTTGAAAAGAAAATTGTCTCTTTCAGGGTTTTGGGTTTGGTTTTTTTATTTGTTTGGTTTTTTTAATACAAACTGCAATTAAATCCAACATAGCATATTTGTCTTAGGAATAAGTGAGGTTCAAAAAAAGTAGCATTTAATACATCTAGGAGATTTTTTATTTTGTGGCTCAACTGCTTTGTTTTACACATGCAGAGAGGTTGTAAATGTAGAAGCTGCATGTAATACCTGATTTTAATGTATTACTTACATTGTCAGCCAGCTCTTGAGTTTGTAATGAAATGAATAAATGAAAGAGAGGTTATTATTCAATTTCTTGTTATGATACTTGAGGGTTTTTTTAGGTAGCTTTAAATTTAAGAGGAGATGTACTTGGCATGAAAATAAATTTAAATGCAGACCTTTGTTCATTCTGAATACATTAAAAATGGATAGCACTAAGGTGAACAAAAATAAGCTCTTTTTAAATGAAAGTATGAATTAAGCACACTTGGGATACAATATGCAAATGGATTTCATCTGCAGTTCTGAAAAGCCTCAATTGCACAATACTATTCATTGCAAATTGTATGATGAAAATTCTTGGTATGCTTCAACAGTTATTTCACATGTGCCTCTTAAATACAAAAGATGTAAATTAGAATGTATTAGTCTCAGGTGTGAAATGAAACAAGAAATATTTCAAACCCTTTGTTTAATTTCTAATTTAGGCAAACTCTGTTAGGTTTATATTAACCCTCAGGAATACGATTTCCTCTGTGTACGCTGTCCTGGCTGTGAATGGATTTCAAGAAATCATTCCAAATACAGTACTGGATAAATGGAGTTCTTTCGTATTGGCAAAAGCCACGAGGAAATGAAAAGCAGATCTGCTAAAAGAAATGACAGTTTTAACTCTTAACATTATGCCAACTGAAATTTTGTGAAAACAAAAGTTCAGGTGTGCTAAGCCTTATGCATAGATTAAACATCACCTCCTTGTTGCTTTGATTAGATTTCAGTTAAATAAAAGGAGAAATGTCAAGGCAGGGACCTAATTTACCCGAAGCATCGCCTTTCTGGACAGTGCCTTTCGCTTGCAAATGCTGAGCAGAGGTGGGGTGCATGCAACTGAGGACCTACCTGTTCTGTGTGCCTCAAGGGCCTTTCAGATCATTGCAGCAGCTTGTCATAAATTGATACATGGTGTCACTGACAGGTATTTGACATGCACTTTAACCTCGAAACCAAGTGGTAGCTGGGCTCTTATTTCATTCCTTGCAGGTTTGGTTTTTTTTTCTTTTTTTTGTTCCAGCACTTCAGCAGCAAAAAATTCTGATTAAACATGGGGACTTCTTAATTGCCTGAGATACTTCTACAGACCAGTGCATATTCTGCATGTCTGTTCTGAGTTTCAAGCCAGCAATAACAAATAAACCTTCTTTTAAGTGATGTTAATTTCTTTCCCCTGTTGCATTTTGTAGCAGCCTGGTTTTATTTTCCAGGTTAAAAAAAAAAATAATTCTGATCTCTGTGTTCAGAGTGTATGTAGACATCCTTTAGTTTATGGTTGCGTATTTCTTTCTGTAATATTCCTGCTCATTACTTTTGAGTGATGGCTTAGTCAAAGAAGTTGCTATACATCATAAAATCCAGTTCATGTGCTTTGAGAGTAACCATGAGTTACCTAATTTGGTTTATTTTCATTTAAGGAGAATACGTAACAGACCATAAAATTGAGAGAAAAATATCCATTAGTCATTATGACAAATAAGTTATTTAATGAGTAGTATAGAAAAAGCTTGGTTAAACCCTTATTCAGCTTGCTGGTGAAGTATGCATATTCTCCTTTTGGGAATTCATGTTTCATTGTTTCTTCATGCATCAGTAGTTTCCACAATTCTGGTTTTAAATTATAAATCCCTCTTTAAGAAATGCTCACCATTTTAAGAATCAATCATTGCACTCTTCTTTTAATGAAAATCTGAGCAGATGTGTTAGTCTTCCATGTATATTGTTGAAGTGTCATGCACATAAATGGTAATACAAGTGTGTTCCATGTTTTGTTTCTAATTCCTTTATGTCTTAAGAATACATTTTAGTGATGCATCCTGCTGCTTGTAGGTCATACAGCTAGAAAGAGACCCGGTCAACTGCATTCTTCATATTGTCAGTTGTAAAACTGAATTAGTTGCTGCATGCCCTTGTGAAGGGGAGGAAAAAAAAGGTTAAAAGTAGGGCTTATAATTTCAAAATAAAGTAATGCAAGAATATATTTTCTAATATCACTTCATGAATAAAAGATCTCTAAAATTGGATCTTGTAGATTACAAAGAAAATCAGTTAGTATGTTCACTATTTGTTAGTAAAATCATGTCATTCTTCTGTCAGCTTACATGAATTTAGTTTTTTGGACAAGTTTCCTGTTCTCCAAATAGAGCAGGTTACAAAAAACCCCAACTAGAAGCAGTAACTGTTAGATGTAGAGTGTCTGTGACCAGAGCTAGAAAATGTAGTTGTATAGCTCTTGTGAGCAGGTACTTTGTACGTACAACTCTCTTGTCTTCTAATGAGAAATGGAGCAGAATCAATGAGCTTTATAGGAAGTATATTTTTGTTTAATTTGCACACTGTTATAATTTCCTTTCTTGAAATAAATATTTAGCAAATCTGTGTTTTTAATAAAGGACTTGAATGTACAGGGTAATGAAAGCAGTAAGTTTAAGAAAAAAACAACAAAAAAGGGGGGTTTCTTGAGCAATCAGAGATTAGTCATATTAGCCAACCTTCATAAAGCAATAAGTATACACTAATTGCAGACTATCTGATCCTTCAAAGAGTAGCTGAATAAATCTGTAACATATTTAACTGCCAATATTTGGAAATACTTCTGAGGGAGGAAAAAAATATTCCCGGTTTCATTATGTGGGGTTTTTTTCCCCCCAATACTGTATTAGCTTAAACTGTACTGTCTTTATGTTGTACCAACAAAACAGGTTCTTAATATTCTACAAGACTTTCACACAAAATAACATTTTTCTACCATTGTGTTTTTCATGGGAGGGGGAAATAGCATTTGAAAATTTCCTGGTCTTAAATATAACAAGATACTAGCACTTAATGTAAGTTGAATCTGATCTCTTCTCTTTTTTCTCCAATTTTTTTTGTTAAATGTTGCTTATTCTGCATACCATAATAAGGAACAGATCTTACCTCCACTAAAGATTTGATAAATTCTCGATGCAGGTGAAGCAGTTCCAGGTTGGAGGGATTCATTTTGTTCACTTGTTAGCAGA
>NW_009595138.1:6588-60478 GCF_000690535.1 Cariama cristata | reverse complement strand
GGGAAAGAGGGTAATAAGCGTATCTTCAAAAAATGACCTTAATGAAAATTTGTGCCTGTACTGTGCCATTGTTTCAGCATACTGCTAATGTATACAACTGCTTTAGTTCTGGTTTACAGGCTGCTGCAGTCTCCCACTCTTCCTACTGTAGAATCAATAAAGCATCTGAAAATACATAATGAAAGTAATTTAACATACTGAAGGCTTCTTGTCTCCAGAGACACCACTGAGATTGAAGCTTTCTAAAAAAGAAAAGCAGTGCTTCTGAGAGGAAAGCTTGCGATGGGCAGCTTTTGCAGAATGACAGCCTACCTTGTCGCTTCTCCTCACTGCAGAGAGATGCAGTGCATTCACTAATTTTGATTGGTCAGTGATGTTGGGCTTAAATTGTGCTTCATATATGGGATTGATGCACTCCCTCCCCCCGATTTATATAAGGATTCTTTTATAAAGGGACTAAATTTACAAATGATTTATGAACTCTGGAATATATTAAGGGTATGCCAGTTTTTTATTTTTACCATCTCACTCTTTACTTTGTGTACATTGGAAACCACATGACACTGAAAAAAAAAAAGGGATTAAACGTTTATTACTTAAAAAGCTTCCAACAATCTATATTTGAATTTGCCTACTTTCCATTTGTGATTTGTTTTTGGTTTTTTGTTTGTTTTTTGATCCTAAGAACATCTCTGAAATAAAATTGTCTCTTTGAGCCACGCTGAATTTCACCTGATATGTTTATATGCAAGGGAACATTTAGGTCTTGTCTTGAATAAATTATATTCAGGACAACTTGGAACCCACATGTATATTGGGAAAATTTCTATTAGGATTCACAGAGATTATCCAGACCTTTAAAATGGGTTGATAATTCAGTTTAATTCATGAATTGGAAAAGAATGATTTTTATGATCCATCACCATGTACAATGTATGTGTAGTAGCATAGGTTGTTAATTTTGTTGAAATGTTAACTTCTAAAAAAAAAATCGTATCTGTTCCACATTAATTTTGCTAGAGACTTGACAGGTTTTTGTAAGGTTATCTTGCATGATGTTCTTGACGTTCACTTTCCAGGGGGCAGGGGGTGTCTTTGTTTTAACTTTTTTTGTTTTGTAACTTATTTCTGAATCTGTTCTATCAGTATAAACAATGATCACAGCCACGTAATGAGGAGGAAGAGAAGGTTAGCACAATATCTGTTCTAATTAGTACTAATGCTGAAATAAACCTTGGAAATAAATTCAGTATATAACCCAAAATAATATTTTTTAAAAATTGGTTTGCTGAAGCAAGTAATTTAAGAATATCTGAGTATAAAATGTCCTGCTGTTCTGTTTTTGTCTCAAATGAGTGTGGGGTGTGGGGCTTTTTCTGGTTTTGTTTTGTTTTGTTGTTTTTTTCCCTTGATTTTAAACATTTTTTTTATTTTTTTTTTTTTTTTAGTTTGATAAAGTACTAAGTGTTAGAGCATGGTTCTTACATAAGCAACTGTATTAAGATGGCAGTTTTGGTCAATTTTTGTTGGGGTTCCCTGTTTTTAAGTTGTTAATGCAATTATAAAATGCAATTGTGTAACTCAGATGTCTGCATTTCTTCTCTTTACTTTTTTACTCAGCCAGCCATCCAATATATTATTTATCTTTAGGTATCAGCATACTTTATTTATTTTTTTAAATGGCTACATATCCGTCTAGCGTGCTTCCTGCTCTGTACTCTTTTAAGTTTGGAAAATACCTAAAAAAAGATTGCAGAAACTTTGAACAAAGATTGGTAGGTACCAGCTGGCTATGCTGAGTAGCAACTGATGGAGCTCTTTGAGCTGTCTCTATCGTCTGCCTCGCAAGAGCTTGAAACCAGTGATACCAGCATAGCTCTTAAGGGTGACGTGATAAAGAGGATTCCCGAAATGAAAGCGTAAATACTAATATATTAAAGAGATTTACTTGCTTCACTTTCAGTGTGACTTAGGATAAGTAGGGAAGCCTGTCTAAATTTAAACAGATGAATCTCCATCTCCCTTTCTTAATTCTTCAGTGTGTGCCTGAACAAAGATGGAGATATTGGATGAGCTGTACTGTTAGAAAGAAAAAGATGTATACACGGAGGAAGATTGTGACAGGATTTTGGATATAGCGTGGATATGTGGTTCAAACACAGACAAAGGGGTCGTGGAAGACTTCTATATTACAGGAGGCGATACTGGCAAAAGTTTTATCTGCAAAAAGTGAGAGGAATGATAAGGAGCTGAGTTGTGAACATATCAAGCTTAAGTTTTCTGGAGAGAGAATCAGGAGAAGAAGCAGTACCATATGGAGGCAATCAGGAGTAGGTGGATGGATAGACATGCTTACAAGCCATTGCTGTGCAGATGCTAGTTAAGATGGTGTGAACAGATGACATCATCTTCAAAGGGTAGATAGGGAAGAGTGGGCAAAAAGAACCATGTGCAGACACCCAGCATAGACAGAAAAATGTGCTGTTCTTATACCTGTTTCTATATCAGTACAGAATGGAAGAGAAAGAGTTTGACTGGTATTTTGGGTTTTAGGGGAGTGAGAAGTGAGGTGGAAGGCTAAGAGAGGGTAGAAGTATTGGGGAACAGCAGGAGTCCTAAACCAGGAGGTTGGTGGTGAAGGGTCTTAGGACTGAGAATGGCGACACAAGGGGAGAGGGAGACCCAGAATGTGACAGAGAATAGAGCTGTGAAGGGTTGGGGCCGCTGGGTCTGATGTGGGGAGAAAATAAACACAGAGAGGCAGGAGCTTGAAGCAGAGTGGAGCAGAAGGGAGCGGAGGCATGTGCGTGTAAGGAGATGCTGGGTGTGCAGGGGTGGAGATAACTGCAATAGCATACACCCCTCTAGTACTTTTAAATTGGATTGAGGACTCGTAACTGTTAGAGTATGTTTTCCTGTTCTGCTGAAAGCAGGAAGTCCAAAAATTTGGAAGTTGTAGTGTATATCTTGGTCATCTTCTATCTTTTATCTGCTGTTTTACTGGGTACACACAGGAAGTAATGTCCTAGCATGGACTGTTACTGCATTCTGAAACGGTGGTAGGTCATTTTTACATCTAGAGGTCTAAACTCTGCTGGTGAGTAGATAAGATCACCCTGAATGCAGGTTCTTGCTCTGCAGTTTTTTTTTTTAAAGAAACTTACTTTGTTAAAAAGACTCCATAGGCTTACAAGGTCTAGCAGGGCCAAATGAAGTACTCAATTCTGATGTTTTCTATCACAGTCCTTGATTTTGGAGCTTTAGCATTCTTTTAATGTGCTTTAGGGTTTAACTTTACATAAACCTGTCTCAGAGTGTCTTAACATCCAAGTGTCATGGAATAGACACATTCCTGGAGATCTTTTTTGGCACAGTTGGGAAACTGTGTCCGCTTACTTCCCCTGTTCTCTGCGTTATTCTTTTTTCAGTTTCTACGATTATCTCCACTGAATGCTTCAGCAGCTATTTCTGATTCTTTCTTTGGGCTGCACATCTTGTTTCCTAGTTCGAATCTTGCTGCTCATTTAGTGGCTATTTGGAATTTTACTGCTTCTGGGTCTAAAAATGTCATCTGTTCCCATATTTGCAAGAGACTTGGGCTCCTAACTCGTACAAATTTTTCAGTGACATATAATCTTTTTAGAGTTTAAGTCACTTTTGAAGATGAATATTGGGTGATTTGGACATCTTGCCCTTGGATTGTTAAAAGAAACAGTGGATAGTAGCAGTTCAGGTTCAGGAGTTGTACTGGTGTGCCCTTGTGATGCTGGATGTGTCAAGGTGTTGTGTTTTACCCAATACTGAAATTGTGGCTTGCTGGCCTGCATCATACTGCAGCATGCCTTTATGTTGAAAAGATGTAGATCTGAGTCCTGTCCAGTACACAAGTTGTAATTGTAAAGGGTTTTATTTTTGTTTGAGTGATACACTAAATAGAGGACAAAAACTCTGCTAGAATTTGTACTTAAGTACCATTCTGGCTCTGATGGTAACGCAGTGTTTTCTTTCTTTTGACACGAGTACTTTATTCTCATTTCTGTAATCTATTGAGAACGGTTCTAAGACTGTTATTCCTTTTCTGTAGTAAAGACTGACATCTTTACTAAATTTTCCAGTCAGTGTCCTATCCTTAATGTTTATTTTGTTTTCTCCCCGATTGTTGATTGCCATGCAACTTTCTTTGTTTTGTTATTTTCATAATAACTTATTGAAGTTGGGTTTGGGGTTTTTTTGCATTTCCAACTTGCGTGTTTCCCTTGACAGAAAACATTCCTACACGTGGGACGTTGTTGATCTCAGGTTCTCTTATTTTAGAATTACTTCTATAGATCTAAAAAAATTTGGATTTTCCAACTTTATATATAATTTCATTGTGCTTCCTCTTGTATTTGCAAATATGTACACCTTTGGAAGCAACACAAAGACAAGTATTTTTAAATAGATGTAAAATATAATGTATATAAACCACATAAAATATTGTATATATTTTATAGTTTTAAATAGTTTTATGTATATAAAATAAATACATATTCATTTTCAAGATGTGGAGTTAAGTTAATACTAGGATAGCAGCTTGAGTATGGAAAATTTACCTACTTATGCTACAAAATAAGAATGTCTTAGAAGATTCATTTGGTTTTGTGTAATTGTTAGGCATAGGTTATTTGTTCAGTAGTATTCTATGTTAGTTCAACTATTGACCTTTTCAGCAGTGGAAGTTCCTGTACTCATGCGGAAACGTGTAAGTTACGGAATGCCCTTTAGCAATTAATACTGAACTGTGTCTTGTTTTAGTTTTGCACCATGAGGTGATACCAAAGAAGAATTAAAAAAACAGTGCTGGTTACCACTCATATATAGAGAAGGTGTCCTTTTCATATCATAACAGTAAATTTGGTTTAGTGATGTAGCTAGATCATGGTCCCGATGCACTATTGCACAATTATTTAAGCATTTTAGTGAGGAAAAAAAAACCAAACAAGGAATATCAGTTATCCTCAGGAGGGAAGTATGACTGGTAAATTTAATAGTCATTTGAATAACATCAGTCTGACTCCAGCTTTTCTCCATGGAGGTGATTTGTCCTCTAGTATAAACATTCACAATGAATGGTGCTGTATCTTGTAGTAGTTACTGGCAAAATTTTAAGTAGTCACTGTAAATTTCAAGATGAATTTTTCATTTTTCTTTAAAAATTGCAATATTGTTGTGAATTTAGTTTTTCCTTCATTAAAATTGTACTTTGAATACTCTAAGAATCAGAGAGATTTCTGCTTTTATAAAATATTCTTAGTTCTAAGTTGGCAATTGCTACTGAATTTAGTGAGGATTTTCATTATTATGGAAAGGCTTTTGGAATTCTGACATTATATCTTTTGTATTGCTTCAAACATACAAAGAAGAAAGCCACCTGCTTGCATTGTTTAAGCTTGTGAAAGTGTACCTGAAAGAATATTGATTCCATATGTTGGAAAGTCTAGCACGATAGCTGAAGAGTACTGAAGCTGGAGTGCTGACGCTGTGTGGCTGTAGAATGAGGAAATATTGCCTCATGGTTTGAAGTCCCAGGTGGTTGCTTACCTTGCTTTCACTAAAATATTTTGTATGTTGGAGGAAGTTTTCGGTGTTATTCCCTGCTGCCTGGGTTGCTGCATTGCCTAGCATCTCTAAGTCCTAGCCCATGACGGCGGTGTGCTAGGTGCATGGCAGAAATGGCATCAATATAAACGTTTCAGTAAGCTTTCTGCCTGGCTTAGTACAGTGTATTGGATTCAGAGGTAGCTGAACTTAACATGCAGGGTTTAAACTTCAAGATCTGGTTCAGGATTCTCCATCGGATATCCTTGATGCTGCGGAAGTCATACCTGGAGAAGTACATGGGGTGGGTGGCAGCAGGAGCAGCACTAGCTACCCTGTTACCATCCCCTGATGCAGGAGTTTTGTTACACACCTTCCTGCTGTAATATCCTGTAAGTGGAATTGCTACTTTAAAACAAAACAAGAAAACAGGAAGATTTTTCTCTGGAATTGTTTATTCAACAGAGATCCTGGGTAGACTTTCGTTTTAGTAATTTTTAAAAATAGGAAGGCAATACAATTTTCTCTTAGTACAAAGTGTTGACATGGTGTGCCTAGTAGCAAGCATTCTTCTAGCTGAAATTAAGAGACAAAAGTCTCGTGATCTTAATTGCCCTGTGAGTAAAGAGTGACCACAACATGAACAGGTATCACAACATAAACTGTGTCTTTTTAATTTTGTTAAGATCACCCACAGTGTAAGGATTACCACGAGGGCAAGTTTATTACATCACAGTCTCGCTCAGTTAGCCCTTGGCTGATTTGGTTTGGAAGCGCTAAAGAAGGTGCATGAAAAGGATCCAGTAGGCTTACTACCTTTAAAATCAAAGTTCAGCGACCACACACAGTAACTCTACATGTTTCTGTATAAGTGCAGAGACAGGATCATACTTGGCCTTCTTCAGGCCACAAAATAAAACCTATGGACAGTAGTTAGACTCCCCCGCCAGTTGCGAATGACTGCCACAGGTGGTTAAAACCACTGTCAGGCCCCTGTGTTCAGGTCACATATAGGAAGTCATTCACATCAGTCTGATAGTGGTGATATTCCTCACTTTAAGTTCTCAGAATCTGAAAAATGATATGCAGTACTATGTGTTTTCTTGTCTGATTTTTTTTTTTTTTAATGATAAAGTGTTCTGTCTTCTCCTCTTTGCCACCTTAGTTCTTGAGTTATTATTTTTACAAGGTTTTTCAGGGAAACTGATAGAAAATCTGTTTATGTAGTGCCAGAAAAAGACATGAGAGAAGTTCAAGAGTAATAAGCTATAATGATAAATGTGTAATAATAAGGAAATTGAACTAAGCTAGTGCAGTGTGTTGGCTTCACCATTTACTCTGCTAAAAAGAATGTTCATTTGATTGATGTGCATGTTGATCTAAATTTAGATTTGTGTTCGTATCATCTTCGGTTTATTTTCTTTCCTCCTCTGTTGTTTGGGTGCAGTAGTTTCCATAATTTGTATCTGTAGTATAGTTTAACTTTTTTTTATTGATTGTTGAAAAGTATCTCTCTCTTTCTTAAGAGGATAAGCGAAATAGAAATATGATACCCTTGATATTTTCAGGGTTTTTTAAACGTACATATTGTAGCTCAAGAGTCTAAAATAAATATCTAAACTGTGTTTAAAATGCGTGCATATGAAGAACTAATTTTATCTATGAAGCTTTCAAATATCAAGAATTTTGTGCCTAAACCATAGTTTCAGGTTTTTTTCCATCTCCTAAAGTATTTTTAACCTCACTGCATAATTGTTGTATTTGAAGTCACTTATTGTAGTACTGAAGCTTGTATGAAAAATGCTTTCAATTTGCTGTTTTTTGGGGGAAGGCTGAGAGCAGCAGTGTCAGTGCTATTATCTGAGGAAGGGAATACTGTGTTGCTTCATATGTGGTTGATGCCTGGAAGTGGTTTTGCAGTCTTTAGACTTGGAGCCTAGGTTTTATTTTACTAATAAAATCTTGAGAAATTGAAAGTGGTTGGAGGAGACTTGTTGTATTTGTTACACTGATGGCTGATGAGCAGATACATGTTTATGGAGAAGAAAGTTGTCAAATTCTTCAGCAACCTTCACTGGTGATCTGCTTAATAAGTTAAAACATATAGATAGAATGAGTTGCAGTGATAGGAGCTATAAAATGTAGCTGGAGTGGGAAAGAGGAAAAATGTTATTTACGTTATTTCCGGTACCTTTCAAAGTGAGAAGCTTCAATATTGCTAGATAGGCTTGCAACTCTGCAAATGGATACCTACAGTTAGGAGGTCCTGGAGGAAATGTGGAAGACAGAATATAGCAATTGCTACAACCTATCAACAGGAAAACTATGTGAGTTATTATGTACTGACTCTGCCTGTTACCATGCTGTCTTTCCAAAAGAGAAATTGCAGTTCTGATACAAGTAGAGGTCTTTTCCAGTCCTCATTCTTTGCACAGTAGACACGATGCCCAGTGAGAAATGTCTCCCGCTGAGAGACAGCTGAATATGGAGAACATTATTTCTCTTATTAATCAAGCAAATTAGTTTTAATGTGAGGAGAGAATGGAAGGAAAAGAGAGCCTGCCCTTTGAAAGTGGTTACTATTTTAAGCCTACTGGTGGTTAGATTGGAAATGTTTTTCTTTAAAGTTGTTTTATGTTCTAATACCTTTTCTGTTGTCTTGCTCTCAAAGGAGAAAGAAAAACTCAGCCAGCCCTTCCTGTTCCCCCCAGGGTAACTTTTTTCCTCCCTGCAAATTTTTCATGTATTCTTCATAAACTTATTTTGTTCACCACCATCAAAAAACTCTTAAGTGTGTACCTGTTTATTGGGTTCTTGATAATACCCTATTTAACACTCCCACTCGAAAACCTTTAAGCCGGCATTATCACAATAACCAATATGTACTTTGGTCTAGGGTCGGATACTTCAACAGGAATTTTCCAGTGGTGTTTGAGAACATCTCTGTGTAAGGACTATATGGCTTTTTTGATTGTCAGTTAGGTGCATACCTTGATGAACATTACAGGCTGTGATGATAACAACTACTTAATATAGTTTGTGAGAATATAAATGCTGCTCTCAGTAATCTTGAAGCAGCTATTACAGTGTACTTTGGGGCAATAAAGGTTGATATTAGTCACAGAAATTTTAGTTTGTATTCAGTACTCTTAATCTAGAGCGAATTTATACGGACAGTTAGAGATAGTGTGGATTAATACTTCAACTAAGGATTTTAGCTGCTTCTGCGATATTCATGAGCACAGTACCTGAGCAGCTGGTATCTGCTTCATAGTTTCTCTTCACATCATTCAATTTTGTAGAAAAACAGTTTAGCTACATGCTGGAAGCCTAGGGCAGATCTGGGAAGTCAGTCTGTATTTCGTGAATCTGTCCAGTCTCTATAATACAAGACCAATTTCTTTTTGAAAAATGCAGGGACTATATGAATTTTCCACATTTATTCTCTTTGCAGGTCTTTAAGCACAGATTTTTTATGTCTAACTAGACTTGACAAAGAAAGTTAAGCCAAGACAATGCTTTGGAGTAATAATGAGCAAATTGAGGTTTGAGTGGAAAAATAGTTCATATATCTAAATCTTTCTCTCAGGACATTCATTTTCCTTTTTCCTAAAGTAAAGTGATGTATTGGTGAAGCCAGAATATAAATTATTTCTTGCACTAACCTGACTTTTGTCTAAATTGCTTTAAGCCCTCAACTGCATTGAAAGGTGGGGTGGAGCAAAACAAACCCCCAGAACATGCAAATAATTAATGAGATTTAAAAAATATATCAATGAAACACTCTAGAAATCTCTACTTCATCATCCGGCTTTTCAAAATTAAACACCCCCCCCTGCCCCCATCTCTAAGGGAACAGACCTTGTAGCATGCATAGAAGATTATTAAACACAGGACAAAAATACAGAACCACGTTTGGAGAATATTTCACCTGGATTTTGACATTTAGGAGCTGTTGCTTCTGACATCAGCTAGGAAGTTAAAATAAGTGTAAAGATACTTGCTAAACAAAACCTATAATCGTATAGGACCTAACAGTTAAACAAGTCAATATTACAAATAGACTAAACTGCATATAGTGCTTTTATGTATGGTACTTTGGGTTGTGCCATACTGGAAAAACTTTTCATTTGTCTGTTAGGTGCCTTGTATTTTAGTACGTTTCTCCTTCTCTTATCCTTCCCAATATAACCTATATCTTATGTGTACGTGTGACGTGGGAGAAGGAAGAAAAAAAGATACATTTGTTTAGGATGAGCCAGGGATGGTGTTGGTAGGATGAATTTTTAATGAGAACTAAAGGAGTCAGATGCAAGGACAGGGAAGTTGTGAGAATTGCTACAAAGGTGACTGAGCTGCTCTTCAGGATTATTTATATAGGCTTTCCTTGTTTTCTTAATGTTCTTTTGCTGTAAGTGGACAGAGAATGTTGAACGTTGAGTTTCATGGTAGCTTTTGTGGAAAACTGCTAAGAGCTTGACTTGTAAACCTTGCTTCAAGTTGTGTGTGTGTTGTTTTTTTTTTTTTTTAAACATTCAGCAATATCAATGAATCTTCACTTTGGTACCACAATATAATTCCTTTGGGTATGACTGCCATGTGTGGCATTTTGCTGGATAGCATCCTGTGATCAGCTGGGCACAAAATTGTCTTAAGTAGATTTGCACATCCACAACACAAAGAAATCAGAATGGAAATGGGATTGATCCCAAAAATTCCATAGAGCAGCAGCTGCAGAGAGAACTGTGGACTGCAGAGAGTCCACATAAAATTGCTAGTCTGTAATTTTAAATCTTTGTTTAAAACTGTGATTACGATGCAAAGTTTATTTTCTCTTTCTGTGCTTGCCTGAAAGCGTTTGTATTTTCAAAGTATGTTTTAAGATCGCTGAGAGCTGCTAGTCGTAGATGCTGAATAAATGAATTCACCAAATCACTGATCTTTTTAATTTTTTAGATTCTTTTTAGAAACACATCCAGCTGATATAATTTAATATTCTGTCCTTGTGCAGAGTCTTGGCTAATGCATCTGTTGAATGAATAAATAAATGGAAAGAAATGCAGTTTTAATTCTGGCAAAAACTATTTTTATTGCTTGCTTGTAAAATTGGCAGCAATAGTTACTCTGGGATAGCATTATTGGTTACTGACACAGTAGAATAATCGTAGCAGTTAGAAACAAATGTGAATTTAGCTGAATTTTATAGCTTGGGCTCTTAGTTATTATTTTTTAGTAATTCTAGCACCTGCAAATTAATGCAAGACACTGGTTTCTCTTTTGACAAATATTACACATTCACAGATTAATATGTAGCTTCTAATCTCCATTGATTACTATTATCTAGAAAGTGCTTGCTAGATATCAAAGCAGTCTGACGCTGTGAGCAAGTAACAGGTTGGGCCAACCTGTTCTCTGACTGAGGCTCAAGAGAGCAGCCAGGCTGCTGCTGTTGGACCCTCCGGACAGAAAAATAGATTTCCTTTCTTCGTCTGCCTCTCAGCTTTTGACTTCCTGCTGTTAGTAATTTATTTATTTGTTTTGGTATTTGAATTATATTTGGACTTTTAAATGGGAAATTCTGTTATGCGTCTTCTGGGAGGACAAAATAGTAGCCAAATAGTTTTAGTTGCAGTACCCAACTCTTTGAGGTTCAATTTTGCTGATAAATATAGGGTTGCTCAAAAGGCCTGCTGTGTCTGCCTCCCGAGGCCTTCTCAGCACTGTTCCAGATCTTCTACCAAACCTGGGGATTTGGGGTGCTGACTCAGCTGAAAGAAGGCATGCTGGGTTGTTCTTGAAGAAATCTCTGGTTGCTCGACTCGATTAAAACTCTGCTGTCATCACTGCCGTGGACAAGCAGTGCTCACCCTGAGTCTGTCTTGTTCAGCTCAACAGTGTGTACAAAGTACTTATTCTATAACTCCTATAACTATGATACATATACCATAGTTACATTTTGTATGAATGTGTACATGTATACATATGTGTATATGTATATAAAAATGTATCATGGCTATAAAATTGACTTTAATTCTCCAGAAGTGGTGTGAATTACATTCTCCGTGGCAACAGCATAGTTGTTTCTGTAGAAACAGTTCTTATTTAATCAGCTGGTCTTATGCTGTGGCCTTTCTAGCAACTATGAACTGAGAAATTGATGTCTAAGACTTTTTTTCCTCTCCTAGTCTATAATTGTGACTAAAACTTTCTAATGTCTTTGCAGATTGAAATGGAAATGCAGTTTCAAAGTTTTTCTATGACAACAGTGAATTGTCTCACTTCATTTGCTTTGTTATAACTCTTAAGTGCCCACTTAACAGGAATTAGCGTATGTCCTTCAGATTTTTCTATCAGAGTTGACATTACAAGTAATTACAAACAGTAGACTGTTTGTTTCATGCTTCTAATTGCTTCACAGAAATCTTGATCCTGGTCTTCCAACATCCAAGAATGAATGAATAAAACTACATGCTCATGAAAATCCTTTTCTGGTAGCATATATATGTTTAACTCACCAGTAAGGGAAATCTCACGATAAATTTAGGGAAAGAAAAAGCAAGCTCAAAAAAGAAGGTAGGTATCCTACTGTCAAACAAATATTAACAAAGAAAAGACTATTCCATTCAAGGAATTTAAAAGTCTGCAAGCAATTCTGCTTGCAGTATTTTGGACTAGATTCTGATCATTTTGGATTCTTCAGCAAGTTTTAGGAATTGTAGTATTTTTGTTGTTGAGCACTTTTTAAATTGGTGAACCCTAATGTAAAATGTTTCTTTAAGGACCTTATGACCAAATGCAGTGTCTGCAGAGGTGTGTGTGGCATGTGGGAGGAAGATAGTAGAGCAGATTTGAGGTGAACAAAGCCCCTGTCTGAACTAGAAGGAAAGGCGCTGCACCCATTAGTGCATCAAAAGACATGGGGAAACAGCCTGTCCTAGCTGGTGCTAGAGGATGGCAAAAAGCCAAAGCCCTTAATCCGTCTGGCTAGTGTGCATGAGATGGACAGCACAGGAGCTACATCAGTGCTCTGCTCATTTTTGTTTTCCCAGTTCTTGCTGGATGATGAATTTGTACCGTTATTCACCTTAACGTAATGAACCAGAGAAGAGAACCAAAACCCGCTTCCCTGCTACAGTTTGCTAAAATATCCAATAATGCATTCTCCAAAGTGGAATTCTACTTCCAAAAACGTACCAAGAATGAATGCTGAATTTGAGATATTGTACTCTCAGACCAGAGACTTTCCAAAATGAGTTTTTCACCAAGGATGGGCCTGCTGCAATGACAATGGAAAAATCAGTTCAAGCAATGGTTTGAATGGGCATTAATTCCCAATGAGGTTAATTCCCCTCCCCCCCCCCCCCCTCTTCTTGCAATTAACAAAGTTTTTATTTCAGCATTTCTTCTGCTTAAATGTATCAGAAGAAGGTTAATTATCTGTGTGGGGGTTGAGAAGGAGGAAAGAGAGACACAGATCTATTTACAGTACTAGAATCAATCTTTGCTGAAATTTAGATTTTTGTACAAATGAAGGAATAGTATTTCTGTCTTCTCTTATATTTTTAATCTGAAACTTTCATTTCGAATAAAGGGGAGGCTGTCATGATTTGTGTAACCAAGTCAACTCTTGAAGTTTAAAAAAATTATAGATGTATAGTTGAAGGTCTAAGAAAGTTCTTTTCTTCACCTCTCCCACTTTGGAAGACTTCATAACCTCCAGTTAAGTTGGTTATACTCATGGGTAGAAATAAGTCAAAGGAAAGAAAAATGGGGAAAAATTAATTCATCAGTTGGGAATGGATGAAGCATTGGACAAGATCCCAAGGCAGTGTTAGTTAAGAGACAAAGAATGATGCTTCTGTTATAACACTGTTCACAGGACTTGGGTTTTAACTTTGCTTTGGATGTAAACTTGTTACTTGGACAACTTATTTGATGTTCGAATTCTTCCTTATATAAAAATGCTTAAAACAGTAGCCAATAATGTTGTGAGATTTGAAGATAGGAACTGTAGGCAAGTGCTATTTAATAAGTTATTAAAGACGACTGTGTCTGTCATTTTTGAGCAGTTTTACAAACTGCAACCTTGCATGATGAATGAAAAGCAATAGGGAAAATGAACTAAATTTCAAGCTTCATGCATCAGTATGCTTTCTTAAATATCATGAGAAATCACTGTAGCAATTGCATCTGAATGTGTGGTGTTTTCCTTTCCTTAACCGTTTAAAAGACGAGCATGATTGCCTGTGTAAATATCAATAGCTTTAAAGACCTGAGGAAAAATTACTGTGAAAAACAGAATTTGGGTAGATTCAAATAGTGCAATTTCAAGACAAGATTTTTAGTGGAACGTCCTATAAGTAGTCTTAAGTAATGCTCCCTTAATAACAATAAAATATACAAGTCTTCAAGGTACCCCATCACCTTTGTGGAGAAAATGGCAGCCAGGAAGAAATTTCCACTCTCAAAGGATGTTTTGCAATTACAATGATTTGAAAAAAATAACAGTGCATGAAACTCACATAAAATGACTCTTTCATTATTTATTAGCTGTTAACTTGTTTGAATTGTAGACTGTCTTTCATCATTGCCTACAGAGGGGTATTTTTATTTGGTACTTTATTCATACTTGAAGAAGAGAACCTCTGAGTGTAAGCTATTCTGTGTAGTTGTGCATTGGTTTTAAATTATCTGAAAAATTTATATTTTCTCTAGTTCTTTTTAGGTTTTCATTACTTGGACTCATTTTAAAATAAGCATGAGTGAAGAAATGGTGTTGAAGTCACGCTGTCCTTTCTGTTTGTAATCTAGGTATGATCTTTGATACATCAGAAAATGTGAATTGTTGCACTAGTACCCATAATTATTAGAATGAATTCACTGCTGTCTGCCTTAAGCTGATGCTTATTATAAAAAAATTGCTTTTGTAGTTGAGCATGGCAATATAAGAGAAGAAATTACAATTCTGCCATTGTGAATATAATAAATACCACTCATATCTGTATTACCAAAGCAAACACCGCTATCTCTGGTGAAATGTAGAGCACAATGTTGGCTTTCTAGTAAAATACTAAGTATTACAGATAGTTCTTTTATCAGAGAGTGTAAAACCTGCGAATGAATTAGATCTGTGGATGGTAGAATTTTCTTCACATATATTTAAAGTTTCTGTCATACTATTATGCCACACTTCCATTCCAGTTACAATAGTTATGCGTTGACTTATGCATAGAGTGATCTGGTTCTCAGACTGAACATATCAGGCTAGATTTTGTACCAATTAGAGCATTTTTAAGTCTGGAGAAGTTTATTTTTAGTCTCAAAGGGAGTTCAGTAGGCCAAGATACCTTACAGTTTCTAATTCATGTTTATTATAACTGTATTTCTCCTTGGACAAATCCTTTTTCCCTTCATTTGTGGATGGATTAAATAAATTGGCAGCTTGTGTAGATACAGGCAGAGCACAAAGAAAAGGCAATTCTGCCTTGAAACGTTATGCTGCAGCCCTTTCACTCACCTGTGAATCGCAGTGAATGACACTTTCTTCTTCTCTCTTTTTAATCTGAAGCTTTATTTATAAAGTAATAGTCTACTGTGCTATAGCAGCACAGAAATCAGGGTTATGAATTTGATGCAGAAAAAGGGTAGATGGAAAAATGAACTGGTATACATACCTGTAGAAGGAAAATAGTTACGCTGCTCAGTTTCCCTGGATAAATGATCCCACTTGAGAAGGCATGAGTACAGTGATCCCATTCCTAGGGAAGTTCTTCTCTGAATTCTTGCTCAGAAAATAACATGTCATTGAACTCCTGAAGTTTCCAGGCTTGAGCTTCTGTTTCTAGATCCAATTTAATGTTTGAAAGTCTGAGCTGTGAAAGTTTTGTCTCATCAGATTCACAAATTCCAAAGTGTTACTTATTTAAAGCAGGTTGAGGTAGTTGCGCCATGTATTATGCAATCTTATACTCAAAAAGATTCCTCCCCAAGGTAGGCAAAGAGAAAAAGTTGTTTTATATTGCTGTATTCTAATACATAACAGGTGACCTACTTCTGTACTTTCTACATGGGAACACAAAGAACAACACTATATTTATGTACTTTGAGATCTTCCTACACATTTCCCTGTCCTTTCTTTCATTTTTTTCTTCCCTTTTTTTGTGTTCTGTGCCCAAAAATGAGAGGCTCAATGAAATAAAACAACTTAAGAATTTTTTAATTTGACCAGTATATAAAATGTGCATAAATTTCTATATAATGTAATTCTACATGTTCATTTTCACATTTCTTTGAAAAGAAAAAGGATTTTTTTACATCCGTGTCTTACATATACCTCTGTATTTGTCTGAATTTTAGGTTTTGGTATACATCTCAAATTTTTTTTTAAATTCCCTTTTAAGAAACTATTGAGACTTTTTATTTAGTTTTTACATTTTTTTCTTGTCAAGGGAGGAGCTTAACTCATGCATAATTGACTATGAAAACGTGTAATTAAAATTGATACATACAAAATGCTATTAAATGTATAGTTTAAATTAGACTTTTCCCCTTGCGCTGACCTTTTCTACTTTATAATAAAGCATATTATTGTAACGAAGTCAGACAGCAGAAAATTTTCAGGCAGTAATGTTTTTCAGATTCATGGCATCTGCTCAATTGGTGTTTATGAAGCACTTTGAGATACTCAGATGAATGAGTCTATATTAGTGTAAGTGTTAGATGGCACTGTTTGAAGGAGCAGCATGTCTAAATAAATGCATCTTGGACTTCTATAAATTTAGTTGTATACAAACCCTCCTAAGTAAAATAGCCTATGAAAAGCAAAACATAAGCTTTAAATTCCTTGGATGTCTTTTATTGGGGACGCAGGATTGATAAAGGCACAATATGTTGCAGGCTTTATTTCATAGTTCTGCCAACACGAATCCAATCTGAACTAGAGCACAGCTGCTATTCCTGCCAGTCCTCTGCTCTCTCCTGATGGAACTTGATCAGCTTGCTTTGTTTTTCTGCGTTCTCTTAAAACATAGACTGTTTAATGATCATTGCTAATGAATTAGCGATGTCCTGTTCAGGGGCTTTTCTATACAGAGTGCTTCGCGCCAGCATTAAAATACTCTTTACTGACACAGTATAGGGTAAGGTAATGAAGAAAAATAGACGTAAAGTTGAAGATGGATTGTGATGGATAGAAATACATAGAGAAAACTAGATGTTCCTACAACAATTGTGCTATTCTTTTTATCCCTGTAACACAGTTACTCCTCCTCCGCCCCCCACACAACAGATTTGTAATGAAAGAATAGAATCTTGTGCAGGCTGCAGCTCCCAGAGGTAAAGCCCACAGTACTAGACTTCCATCTGTATAGCCTATTTTATTTCAGAGAGATTTCATTTAGTTTTCCTTGGCTAAATTAGTCTGAAATACTGTCTCTGCAAGTTTGTTAAAATTATTCTACAATGAGCGTGTACTCAGTTTCTTAGTGATGGTGCTTGCTATCGACCTCATGTTCTTGTCATCCATTCTGCTATGTCCTGATGTTTGTTATGCTCTTTTGCCTTTCCACTCACCTTTGTGGCCAGAAGTGTTACTCCTGATCTGTTCTCCGTAGAAGTCTCTCTCTCTCCCCCCTCTCCCACTCCCGTAATAAAAAATACTGGAGGAAAAAAAAAAGTCACTTGTGTTAGTTATGTGTAATTGGAGTGGGGAAGGGAATCCTCTTTGGTTGAATACTATGTTTTTAAAGAATTTAAGAAGATTATTTCACCGGAATACTTATCTGTAATGTTCACATATACCAAACATAGCCTTTACTGATTAGTAAAGGCTTTTATCTGCTTGGAGAAACCTGGATTTGAAATAAATCTATACAGGTAAAAAGAAAAAAATGCTCCCTTGGGAAAGGGCTGGAGCTGGGTTTTGTTTTCATTCTTCAACCAGTGTGCTAAAATGTACTGAATCAATACTTTGGATCAATGTACATGTATTCAAGAGTTTCTTAGGAGCAGTTAGACCTACATAGGAGGCCTAATCCTGATGAGATCTGTGCACATGGATCATTTAATAACCTATACACCTACAGGGGTAAGTAAAGCTACAGTGCGGAGCGCAGGCCTGGGCACAGTCTGGTGAGATCCCTGCTTGCCTGCTGCAGAGTGAGCACAGCATCGGCGCTCCAGGGGTCAGAGACTTCTGCTCTTTACTGGCTTGTAAGACAGGATAGCATTATTCCTCTCCTTTGCCAAGTAATAAATCCCTCTTCCCCCTGAACCATGAGCAAATAGCTGAATTAGATACGTAAATTACTGTGAATATACATAGGATCCACCTAAGCTACTTTTGTGAAGGGCAGTGATTGAACACTTGAAAAAGGCTGATAATAAGTAGTATCTGAATAATCTGAATTTGTCTAATAGCCATTTAAAAGCTCCTTTACTTTTTCCACACAGAGTTTACCCTTACTGAAGGTATTTGTTTCCATACCAGGTAATCTGCCACTTCATCTTCCTTCCTAAGTTTGTTACTTTGCTCAACTCTGTTCTCTAAAGGATTTGTACTTCAGGTTTGAAATTTTTGAATCGTTTTGCTACGATGAATTTATGCGTTAGCTTATTTATATGTTGTATGCATGTGTTAATTAGTTAATGAGTAAATGGAAATCAGAATAGATATAGTAATTGCTGAGTAAGATGGTGGAAACTTGATGCCAGTATGAACGAAAACATTATGGAGTTCAGTATTTTATTGCTTTGATGTGGAGCTTCATACACACAGTGGATTAAAGATTGGCTTCCATGTCTGGTTGACTGATACAGATTGTTGTTCTGTGATTCTTTTCTCCTTGCATCTCTGCCATGCACAGGTACTTGTTCCTTGCATAGGTGCTGATGTGTGTGCGTCTGGAGGAGTGAGGCACTCATTCAAGGGACTAATCTGGCTGAAAGCTAGTGGGGTCATTTTTGGCAGAATGCTGCTATGGGGGGAGAGGAAGGGAGGAGACAACATGGCTGGGAGATGTGGAAGGGAAGGAACCGTGGTGGCTGGAATTTGGGTTGGTAGCATAAACTAATGTGGAAATGAATCACAAGAGACTTGGGTCTGGTACCAGATCTCATTAACTTCTTAAAATTTATAGTATGGTCAGATTATATACAAGTAAGTGAAACATTACTGTTCCCCTTCTCCCCTGGAGGTCTCTGAACACTCAGCAAATTCCAGAGGAGTGGGAGAAAGCTGGCCTTGTGACACAACTCAGAAAGGGTGAATGGAAATACTCATAACTTGGGTCAGTTTAGCATTTACCTTTGACAGAATAATTTATGACTAATGATATGGAACATAACAAGTAAAAGAAACAATCATAACTCTAATCAGTACTCCTGAAAATAGTTTTTTGCCAGTTAATTTTTGCTTTATCTTTATTGTGATAGCATTCTTTTGACATTGCACATAGGTATGGGGTGATCTGCATGCTGTGCATTGAGATTAATATGATGTACGTTAAGATTTTAAATACTTTTTTCTAAATGTGGATGAGAAAATTAAGTCGTAACTTTTGCATAGACTCCGAGACAAGCATTGAACACAGCCGTTTTGCTAACAAAGCTTGCAGGAGCCTTTTGTCACCCTTTGTCACTTAATTTCTGCAACTACAAATGGAAAGAGTTTAATAAAAGGTAATAAACTAATTTGATTTTTAAAAATAAGATTACAGGTCTGATAAAGCTTAAATGTATTAACGCTATTGAATTCTGTAGGCCTTTTAATATATTTTAAGAAAAAGAAATCAGGTAAAAGATAAAAAGAAAAAAAGCCCCAAAGAAAGTGAGTAACTGGAATGATAGAGTCAATGGCAGAGCAGCTTTTCCTTGAAAAAGAATGGTTTCATCTGTTGTCTTCTTCTGTAGATCTCAAGATCCACAGACTCCTTAAGCCTTCCACTCATTTTCATCTCTGAGCTGGAAGTCTTTTGTGTACGTAGTACATTGAAGAAAATTTGGTATAATTTTTTTTTCCTGAACATGTCTAATTTTTATTGTAATATTCCTTGTTACATATTTTTAAAACTCTTACATAATTCTTCATTAGCTTTTTTTGCAGCACAAAATGTCCCCTATCTGTCAGAAGCTGACTTACAATTCCATCCACCAAGCATCTATTGTTGCTTTTTGAATTTATAATTATGTTTTAATTTCATAAAACAGAAGAAGTATGGTATATCTAATATAAGTATTAATGCTATTTTAAAAATTTACGGGAAGGGAGAAGATTGAAAGAGAGTGGCAGTTGGTATAGTCACTGGGTTGGGGTGTAAGGGAGTCACGAAGATGATCCCTGCTGTGTGAGCAGAAACAGCGAGTTAGGGCAAAGCATCAGACATAATTCTCTTCAGTTTTGTTCCTTGATCAATATGCAGGTGCCTCTTGATCGTATCAATTTTTTCTGCTTATTTAATGTACTTTCATTTTATGAGCCCTATACAATCGTTAAATGGAGTAGTTTGAATTGGGTTTGAATTGTTTTCACTTGCTGTGACATTATTTTTAACATACTGGGTTCATTTACTGGGTATCTGTTCTGTTAGCTGCCATTAAGATAAAAATAGCTTGTCTACAAAACCAGGTAACTGTTTATAGCAAAGTGTCTTAGGTTAAATTATCTGACCTACTTGAGAAAGTTGCACAGACTCAGTATCTCGATTTCAAAATGTCAGGTATTGTCCAGTCATTTGTTTTTGTTGTATTTATTTTTTTAAATTTTTATTCTGAAAACTGGGGAAATACTAATTCACAGCAGAACAATTTGATCGCAGTGTGAACAGTGCTGAAGATCAGTTTGCTTAGAATAGACTTTTGCTGAGCAACAGCCCATGCACTGCTGTGTGACAGCATCATTCTTAATTCTCAGCTTGCTGTCTGCCTGGCGGTGCGTGCTCGAGGGGCTAGCTGGAAATCAAAATAGATGCCTCTGACGGAGCCCCATCAGTGCGTACTCTGACATCCTGCTCTTTCAGTGCTGAGGTGCCCGAGTAGCTTGGGTCTGACCAACACTAGGAAAGTTTTGCTGGTATGGCGCTTCCAGAGAATTCTTTCAGCATATGTGTAGTGGTGCAAATGCATTATTGCCAATGCAGCCTATGTTAGCTCCTGAACGAAATGGGATAAATTACACCAGCAAAAGCCCTTTTGTACACTTAGGCTTTTTGCTGGTATAAAAATACTGTGGACCTTTCACTTCATCGCCGTGATGCTGCACTAGGAAAAGTTTGTAATGTAGAGCTGGATTTAATATCACTCTTTTAGTAAAGAATAGAACATAGAATCAACTGTGTTACACTTAGTAAGCAAAGCTAGTGAAAAACACTGGATGAGTCATGAGGAATACTGTGAGTCTTTTATGCTATCCCCCTTTTTTGTCCTCAAAACAATTTGATGGGGCTGGTTTAACAGATGGGCAGAAAACCTATCAGTGTGTGTTGGAAAACTGGTTCCAGATGAAGAACAGTTTTCTTAAGTCATTTGCACTCTTTTTTTCTTTGTTCAACATTGACTGAACTAGTCAAAACATTTTAAGCATATTAAGCAATAACATATTAAGGAAGTCTATAAAATAATTAAATTGAATCTAGGAGCTGAGTTCTTAGAAATATTTACATTAATATTTGACTCAGTATAAGTCTTATGATAACTACTTTTGAACCTTCTAGGAACCTTGTGCTGAAGATAAAGAAAATGTTTGTCATGGTTGGTATGCTGTTTCATACTGAAAATATTTAGGATTGGTAAATTTATTTCTGAATCCCAAATGACCTGTGCTTTCACTTTGCTGTAAGTGCTCAGATATGATGAGGCAGAGAGAAATAAGGTTTATGACTATCCTTCCAAGAGACTTTTTGTAGAGTTATTAAGGTGTTGCAGCACACTTTGTTTTCCATGGACTTTATTTCAGTTCATTTCCTTATACAACAATTGCACAGCAGTGCTGTGCCTGAATTCAGGTAGAGGTTTTAAAGGTTCTTCCTTATCAGTTTTGGTCCTGGTCACTGCTATTATGAACTGCGACAGTCTGCCCTCTGCGTGTTCTTTGGAAAGACCCAGCCTCTTAAAATTTATGTAAGGTTTATAGTCTGCATAATTTTGCAGAGTATGAGCAAGTACTTGGCAGGAGGTGCCAAAAAAAGCTGTGGCAGATTTATGTTGTGCTCCGTAGTCTCAAAATGGGTTCAAAGGACACTGATGATAACAGGTGACTAATAATACACCATGAAATGACTCTTCTGTGGTGGAGATGAGTCAGGTAGTTATCGATTTCTAAACACATTTGCAAAGCAAAATCCATCTAACAAGGGAGGTTTGGAAGTTTTCTGGATTTGTGATTTGCTGGAATCCTACTAAAACTTATATGTAGATTTTGGGATCCTTTTTCCTGCCCACACTGTGTGAAAAGAGGTGGGGGAATCCTGTAATTTATTATACCTCTAGTGTCCACTAATTCTCAAGCCCTTGCAGTGTCTCCAGTATGTTTTTCTTTACATAAGATAAATCTCTGGTCTGCTCTTTTTCCCCCGTTAAGATTCTTTCTCTATTACCTCTGCCTGCAGGCTCTCCGTGCAGTTCTCACTGGCAAATCGTCTGATTCCCCTCAAGCCCTCGCTGGAGGGGAGCCAGCAAACTGATCGCTTTCAGGAGGAGGCAGTGAGAGAAGTGTAGCTGAAAAACAGCTTCTTAACCTTTATCCATAAAGCATATCACTTGCAACTGGGGATACTATAACTGCCTTTGTTATCAGGCCCACACTTCACGGGCTGTCCCTCTTTTTCAGAAAATTCCTTTGAAGATCTGTCCCAGCTGCTACATGTTCTCTGAGGAAGGGAAAGGCACTACTATTCCTCCACGACTGCATTGCTAGCTTGTGGCAATGTAGGACTGCAAATCTCATGCTACTGCTACGACCAAGATAACGTTTGAGAATCTGAACCTTGAAGATCCCATTTAGTTCTCAGGACTTCTGAAAACTTTGGGAATGCAAAGCAAGGGTTCTCTAGAAGTTCAGAAATAAACAAAATAAAATAGACTATGTTGTTGTTAAAACAACATTTTAAAAAAGTTAGAAACATACCATGGTTTCTTGAGGGCTGACTCATTTTTTGAATTCTTGACAGTGTTGCTGCTGATGTGTGCCTTCTCCGTCGTTTCCCATGGAAAGAAACAGTGGTTAGGTCCCTCTCCCCATCTCCCCATCTTCTGCTTCCTCTTCCTTGACTGTACACCAGATTTTTCCAGCTTTTCTTGGGGCAGAGGGTAAGGGAGGCTGAGACTCACAGCAGTGTGAGTGGTTACTTAGGGAGTACAGATAGAATGAAGAACATACATACAAACAGTCCTTAGACTCCCAAAATACAGGTCCTCAAAGACAGGAAGCATGGGTAGAAGTATTCTGAAATGTTCCGCTTTATCAGACCAAGGAATGTTTCTTTCTTTTTCTGTTTTTCCTCCTCTCAGATACGTATTTCTGGTGGTTTGTGCATTTTATTAACTTAACATGATTCTCTCAGTGAGCCCAGACAGACGTACCTCTTCTTAGTTGCTGTGGGGCCTTTGATAATCAGTTTCACTTTTTTCATCTCATTGTATTTCTAAAATTGGAATTGTGTTCAGCTTATTTTACCCCTGCAACAGACTTCATACAAAACTTTTCTGTCATTTGTTGTGGTGTATGAACTCTGAGTGATTAGTTATGAATATATACACACCCACTCCTTTTTTTTTTTTTTTCCTTTTTACAAGCCACTACTTGTTGTGGTTGTATATGAGAAGATGGAAAACTGGCATTCTCTAAACGAGCCAATGAAATTATTTTCCTATTTCCTGCCATCAAATACAAAATTTTATTATTGAAGCCTGATGCTCCTAAGGAGTACTCTGTCTTACCTAGAATGCCTTTGAAGACCTGTCTGCTTTCCCTTACACCAGCAATTTGCCTTGATCCTTAAAGCTGCTTGCTAAAGTCAGACCAAGCATAATTAACTTTGTGGATGAAAATGAGTCTTCAAAAGAGTTAGATGAAACTTGGAATTGTTGCTTTCTGGGAAGGTTTGATGTTTTGAAGTCCAATTTTCGTCTAATTCATGACAAATGTAAAACTGTAGCAAAACAGAAATCAGAAGAGATGTGTACTTTGGAACTGGATAGGCCTTGCTTGTTTTTCCCCTCTGAATTATTTCATAACATAATATGACATAATGAAAATATTTTTCTTTAAATAGGAAGCAATAGCTGCTTCCAAACAGTTTCAGAAATATCTTATAGAACAATGTATTTAATTTTGAGTTCTGATTTATAACAGCATGCAAATGTGGATTAAAAAAAAAAAAAGCCAGTGCCTTGCAGAGGCTACAGTTTTCATTCTTAGTTCCTTTGTGTAAAACAAATGGAAACTCTGTTAAATCTGGAGTTTTTATACTTGTACTCAAGTAGTTCCTTGTCCTAGAGCCTTATTCCCTTATTCCGACGGCTCTCGGAGCCGTCCCAGCATCCCACTGGTGGCTGTGCTGGCTCTCACGGGCAGGACCAAGGGCTGCTGACCTGATGGCTGACTCTGTCTCTCCAAGGGCACTGCTAACATGAGCCTCTGCCAGGTTCCTCTACTTCACTCAGTCCCGATAAGTCATTTTATTTACAAATATGATCTGTGTAATGTCTCCTGAAATGCAGTCAGCTAATCCTGCCTTTTTAATTACTTACAATGACTTTAATTGAATTGGAAACAGCAAGAAATATAAAGTAGTAATGTAATAGGGCGGACTCTTGCTGTAAGCTGCAGCCAGAGTGCTGTGTTCCTAGACTGTCTCCATCTGCAATGGCTGTCACCTGCCTCCTGGCTCTGCCTCAGCCTCCGGACTGCCATGGTACAGGAGTCTGCTGTGATGCCAGTACCAGGACAGCCATGTTCATTTAAGATGTTCAGGAGCTGGAATTTGGCAGTATTTCAGGCTTTCAAGCCTTGGAAAAAACATTTCATACTGAGAATGATTGACCAGTGTTGACCCCAAGTGTGCCACAGTGAGACCTTAAGGCCCTTCTGATGCTTTCTGTTTGCCACTTTCTCACCATTTCAGCAATCCACGAAGTACACCAGTGTCTTCAAAAACAAAATGCAAGTCTTTCTTCCTTTTCTAAAGGGCATTGCATAGGTTGGGTAGTTACTCAGCATAGCTGCTTCTCATGGGAAGCCAGGCAGATCTTCGTATTGAGACTGACTAGTTACTGGTAGCTCTGGCTGCTTTATGGAAAGTTGGCTCAGGGGAGCCAGTATCCTACAGCAGCTATTATTGCTCTTTACTTTCTGCTCTTTACCTCACATGTGTCTCTGTGTTATGTACTTCTGAATTCAGGACTTTTGACATTTCCCTGACTGGCTGTTTCTGATTTTTCTTTATTTTTAACCTTCCTTTTTTTTTTTCGTAGACGTTCCAACACGCAGGAAGTAATTTTAGACTGTACGCAAAGTACCCATGAGTTCATGTATTTCTACAAATGTTCATGTTGCAATGCTTTCCCCGTATATTTTTTCTAAATAAAAAAAAAAAGTCCCTTTTCGCATACTTCGTTTGCAAATAAAATGGCAAAGAAGGTCGTGGAATCAATTAAGTGAATCAAGAGTTTTATTTGAAAGAATATTCACAAACTTTTTTCGTTTTTCTCAGTTGGTAGAAATTGCAGCTTCTTTCCTTGCGTGGCAGAAAGAGTCACTAGAGGGGTCGGGATCCGGCTTGGCTCTGCGCTAGCACTGGTGTGGTTAGTGAGTGTGCCTGCCCACTGCTGGCAACTCTCTGTTGAGATTCTTGTGTCAGAGAAGTAGTTACGTGGGATTTGATAAATCCATGACTTGCTACCCCCAAGATTATCCAATGGAGAAATACATGGCAAATGCTTCTATGGTAGGGTGAAGGTGGAAAGGTCAGTCAGCAGTCAGTGGCCACCCCTTATATATGAGTTTAAAATGACTGAGGGGGAAATATGATGGAGGTATATAAAATCATGAATGCTGTGGGAAAAGCAAAGAGATGTAATGAACAGTCACTGTCTTCCATTACAAGTGCTAAAAGGCATTGAATGAATCTGTCAGGTGTCAGGTTCACAACATGAAGTTGCTGCTGCATGCAATGTGCGTTTCAGTTGTCGTGGAAAGCAGTGATTGCTAAATGTTTCCATGGGTTCAAGGAGTGATTTAATGGTTAACAGAAAAGAAACAGGAATTGAGGATTATCAAATGTAACAGTACCATTGCTCATGATATTGCTAAACCATAAGTTGTTGCTCCATGGAGCTTCTGCATTCCAAGTTGTCCATGCTTTGGGCTCAGTATCCCATGTTGGGAGAGGAGCTTGGCTAACCTGTGGGTGAAATCAAGTTGTGGAATGTAATAGCTGAGACCACAGCGAGTCCAGCAGCTTGTCTCTTAGGATCTGTTGCTGATCATTTTAGTCAGTTCTAGAGATTATATGCTGCTTTCTGAGCAGAGATGTCTCAGCAAGATGTATTTGACAGTAATAAGTTTTACATATTAGAGTTGCAGATGTTGTCATGTTTCCAGTCAAGACTCTGCTGCTGCTACTTCTCGATTTCCAGTGTTTCAGTGATAAATGGTCATACGTGTGTCAAGACTGTTAATTTTGAAGACTATTAATAATCTTTACTTAATTTTCCGCTTTTTGATTATTTTATTTTGTTTGGCAAAATACACTTTCTAGATGTTGGAAAAATGTAAATCTTAATTGTGGTGCAGTATAATAATTTCTCTACTTCAGGACTGGGTTCCTATAAGAAAGTTCAGTATATGCTATTGAGAAATTGGTTTTCCCCTAAATTTTTTAAATCTTTTTTTTTCCCTGAAGGAAAAGGTGTTCAATTTAAACAATGCTAATGTTAGTTTTAAAGAAGAATCTGCCTCTTCCCTGATCTTGAAGTGATTCATAACTATCAGCAGTGAATTCCACAAATTATGCTTTGTGAGGCTTGAGAAAAATCTGTTGTCAGACTAAATATTATTTAGAATTAGAGGAACTGTAATAAAAACTATGATAGAATCATATGAGTACATAATGAGTCTCAATTTTATTTTTAAGTATTAAATTGCTAAACATCTTTTATCCTTCAAGCAGCACATTTTTTTTGTCCGTTCAACTTTTTTATGTCAATTATTAGATATAATTGGCTGACAGATGTAGGTAATAATAATTGGCTTATAGATAATTATGTAATTCTACAAAGAAAATATCAGCATTATTTAATAATGATTATTCACTAAATCAAATGTTGCCACCCATCTGTTAACAATTTGTGCCTTTAACAACTGAAAGACTCGCTTGAACTTACTGCTTGCTTCCTTGGGGATATTCAATCTTTAAAAAAAAATTTCTTGATATTTTCAGCATTTAGCATATTATTTTGAACTCTACTGCCAAAGACAGTAATTTTTAATTTTGTTTCTGTGTGGCATTAATGATAGTAGAACTCAAACATGTCATCAGTACCATATTTGAGAAGACTTAGCTCTTCTTTTTTATCTGTTTCAAAATAATAGAAGAGAAACTATGGCTTCTGTTTTTGTTTACATCGATGTTTAATCGTATTGAGAAGACAAGTACATTTTATGAAATCTTAATCCATGGTAATTCTCAACTTTCATACATGTCTGTGCTTCCTGATTTTAACAGTATGTTTTTCTTGGAAAAAATCATGGTCAGTATGCATGAAAGATCCCAGACTAGTAGTGATAAATCATACTATTCTTATAGGTTGTTGAAGAACTTTTACAGATAGCAGAAATACTATGGTGCCACAGGTGTCTAAAGGCAGACCTGGTGCATATATTAGAGGGTTGTTTCATTTTGTTCTGTCTTTGAGCAGCAGCTGGGCAGGTGTGCTGCTCAAATTCCCTTTCAGTGGTGTTTGTAGGTGAGCAGTGATTCAGGTTTGTCATCTAGCAGGTGTGGAGGCTGTGGTGAGCACTACAAAGCAGCGCATATGGGGTAAGTTGGGAGGGATGTGACAGTTCCTTCAGCTTCCTTGCATTCTTCTTGTTACTGCAGGTACAGCTAAACATTATTGTAAACTAAGGGCGAGAGTTGTATTTTATCAATTTGTGTCTGTATAACTTTTTTAGTGAATTGCAACAAATGTTGAGGGGGAGAGGAAAGGCTTAAAGCTGTTTTCTTTTTCCGGTTTCACTATCCAAATCGTACAAGATAGAAGGTATTAAAGCATTGTCAGAGGTGACTGCTGTCAGTCCTCATGTCGTGGTTAAATACTTTCTATTGGAAGGTCGAAAGACAGATGCCTGTGGAAGCTAACTTCAAAAGCAAGTGTTTGGAAGCTGAACACTGTTCTGTTCAGTTTGGCTTTCAAACAACATTCTTTTCTTGCCCATCTTTTTTGTACTGTTGCTAAGTTTTATTACTGCTGGAAGAGTTGGTGAGAATTCTGGCAGACTGGGCAGATTTCTGCCATAGGCTGATCTCTAAATTTTAAAAAGACTTTATGGTAGGAGATAAGGTAAGCTGCATGATGGTTTAAATTTTGCAGTTATGTTCAAGTTGTCTACAGAAGCACTCTGGGTAACACAAGGTTCACTTTGTTCTCCCACGAAGTATCTAAGGTACATAAAACCTGTGAGATTTATAGCCTATGCAACATCTGTTGACTCTAAAGACGATAAAATCAAGTAAATCTGCAGCTAATTGCAGGAAGTTATTGATGGTATGCCAAGGAAGAGGTGGGAGGAATTAAATATGCATTTATTAAAGATAAAAATTACATATATTCTAAAGTATCAAGGGAGTTAACATAGTTAATACTAAAGAAACTGCAGTTCTGCTTTTGCAGAAATGTTTTCCTGAAGGTGTAAGTATGAAAGGAGTGAATGGTGGGTGTTGAAAAGAGGCAGGAGATACCCATAAAAAGAGAGGAATATTAAAGAAATATTTGCAGCTTATATATACAGTTTAAAAAAAAAATATTCCCCCTTATCCAGAGACCAAGATAATAGCATGTTTGTTTGTTTGTTTTTTATTTGATTTTACAGCACTGTAGCACTACTGATCTTAAAGTATCTCCTGACATTTACAAGTATGTGTTAGAAGTGATCCGTGTTCTCTCATGTACAAACTGATTTTTTGGATGCATATTTTAGTACAGAAATAATGACAAAACCTCAAAAAAATGTAGGGTATATCTCACTGAAGTTAAGAAATGAAGTGCAGCAAGAAATGACTAACTCATTAAGGTAATTGTAGACTTGTACACTGTAAGTCTGTGTCTGTCCATATATACTTTTATCCAGGTGTAAAAGTATTCAAGAATTAGGTCATTAACCATTAACATCATGAATCAAACCACACAAAGGAACGAACATCTCTTCTGATTCAGCGAAGAGTCAGCCATCTTTGCTGTCTCAGCAACTGGTGGGATGTTTGAAAGGAGTTATTTTTGACTGAGATTTTCGAAACGCATCATCCATTTTCCTTCATTTTCTGTTACCATTGCATGCGACTATTGCAACATGGCATGGTACTGATGGAAACTTAATCATTGTACCTTTATATAATGCTCTATATTGAGAAAGTCTACTTAGCTATTGGATGATAACATTAATAATAATTAAAAACTGCGGAAAATACTGGTATTTTCAGTCCAGCATGTACATTTAGGTTGTCTTACATCCCTGTACTCATAACTATTTTGTTGCTTTCATGGCTTTAGTTACAATGCTAACTTAGGTAAATAAAGAGAGACCCAAAGTCATATACCTCCATTTAGATGAGTCTGTGTCTTTGTTCGGAAAAGAGATCATTTTCTTCAGCCACTCCAGTAATACAGTTGGAAGGGCATAATTCCTTTACATGGGTTTATGATGCAGTTGCAATATATTTTCAATGCAATTATCTCTTGTAGATATGAGAGTACATTTCTTTTTATCCTGCTTCATTTTATATACTGATATGATGCTCCATTTCAAGGCGGACTGCTTATTGTTCACCTGTTGGGATTTAAAGAAATACTTTTGTGACTGTAAAAGTCTGCTTGGAATTTATTAAAAAGCAGCTTTATTCACCCCTTTCTTTTCCAGTTTTGGATCCTCTCCTGAAATTTGAGCAGAAACAACATTGACCCTGGTAATGAGCAAGCAGTGCAGAGCTATGGCCTTAGTGGGGATGGGGAGGAAACTGTCAAGGTGGAATGCAGATGATGGCACTAAATTACTCATACAGATTAATAAGACCAAACTGTATGAACTGATTTGGATTTGTATTTTTATCCTTTCACAAGTTACATTCCTTCATATTTTTCTATATCTTATTTTTGAGCATACTGTCATTCTCATCTCTTTCAATCTGTAAGTTCATTTCTTTAGTAATCCCCCACTTGAGCTTCATGTCTCTTCTGTTCTGTATTATACCTTTCTGTCCCCCTTTCTGTTTCCATCTTTTTCACATATGCTGTACACATTACTTTGCATCTGTGATGCTATGAAGTCTGTTCAAAACAGAAATAGGACAACCAGATTTTTAGTGGCAACATTATTTTATTTTTACTTAGCTCCAGAAAAAGCCCAAGAGGAGTATTGACTTGTAGAGGTATTATTGCTTTGTTGCCACAATAAATTTGATTTTGAAAGTCCACATACGTCTGAAGAGTGGTTCCTTATCTGTGCAGTGTCTAAATTAAACTTCTATGAATTTATTATGGAGAAGTGGGGGTTTTTCTCTATTTTTAATGAAGAACAATCTTAATTATCAGAATAAAATGTGGACTTTGTAAATGATATAGATATTGGTTTTATTTTCATGATGATAACTTTTACTTCATGTTATGGACCTGTTGTAATTTGTAGGTGTTGGCGTAAAAAATTTTCTTTTGAATGTTTTCTGATTTCTAGGCCATAGCTCAGAATATTTAGGGTGGAATTGGTTTCAGCTCCATCCAAATGCTGATAGTGAATGGCAGGGAGTATCTTATCACAGAGAATTTAGAAAAAATGCAGTTTTAGTTACTAAAAACGTTTTAGGAGCTTTAGAGGAAGTTTCTCCAATCAACTTGTTCTGAGAGAAGGCTTAAGAAGCTTAGGATGATTTTTAGAGTTCTAGATCTTATTGTTTCACACTTTACCAGTTTTAATTATATTAAAATACAATGTGTGCATTCCTGCAGGTTAGTATCCTGCATGGGTCAGGTGTACAGCACCATGAATATGGTGGTCTCCCCAGATGTCCTATTGGAATTTCCTGTGCTGTAGCTTGTCTCTTGCTTCTTGTCCTATCCATGTGCACCTCTGAGAAAGGTCTGGGTCTGTCTTCTCCTGACCGCCTGTTAGGTAACAGAAGACAGCAGTTAGATCTCTTCTTAATCATCTCTTCTAGGTTAACAAGCTCAGTACGCTCAGCCTCTCCTCATACTCATATGCTTCAGTTCCCTGTCTTGGTGGTTCCCTGTTGGACTCATTTCAGTTTGTCAGTGTCTTTCTTGTACTGGGAGGCATGGAGTACAGTGGCCTCACAAGTGCCAAATAATAAGAATACTCACTTCCCTCACCCTACTGGCTACGCCCTTGCTACACCCAGTCCAGTGCACAAGTCTGCCGCAAGGATATACTGCTGACTTATGTTCAGCTTACTCTGCACTAGGGCCTTTTCTGCAAAGCTTTTTCCAGGCAGTGAGCATCCGACCTGTTTGGGTGCACAAGGTCATGCCATCCCGGGTGAACAGGGCTTAATTTGCCTTTGTTGAACTTCATGATGTTTCTGTATGTCCATTTCTCAAGGTTGTTGAGGTTCTTCAGAATGGTAGCCCTGCCCTCCAGGGTGTTGAGCACTTCCCCCAAGTTACTGTTGCCCATAAACTCACAGAGGGTTAATTTTGTCCCGTCACCCAGGTTACTAATGGTGATACTGAACAGCATCAGCCTCAGGGCTGCCCAGCCACCAGCTAGATGTGGAGTGGGTGCCCGCTCCCCTTTGAGCCTGGCAGTCCTGGCTGTTGAGGAGACAGTGGGAAGAACAGAAAGTAGCAGGTTTAGTAGGTCGTGGTTAAGTAAGGTTGTGAGTCTGTATTCAAGGGGGAGGGGGAGGGCTGGGCGAGATCTAATGGTGCGTGGGTGGGGGAACCTTAAAGAAGTTCAATGACTCTTTAGGCCTGAGTAAATGTGGGAGTAGTGTGGTATAACTTGTGATTAGACCTAAGTAGTGTTTGTCTTCGTGTGTTAAGCTATTTTCTGAATCGTGGCATTTTCACAGGAATGTCTCCAAAATATGGTGCTCATTGTTAAGTCAGTGATGATGATAAAAATAGATACCAAACTCATTTCCATCAATCCCGGATCCCGCTTGGCATCTGATTTCCAGCCCATTTTTTTTAGGAATTAACTCTTCCACCAAGACAATTTAAATACAGCTTTAATATAATTTAAAAAATAGCTAGTCAGTATTCCTCACTACTCCTCCGGTATTGTTATCGACTTTGGGTGTGGTTTTTGAGTTTTATGCATGCAGTCTGGAGAGAAGCAAGTTTCCTCTGTAGATAGGATTGGTCATAGATGATTATTAAAGTTCTACTAAATATTTTACCACAAACCATATTTTTTAAAATAATCAGCAACAATCATTTGGAGGAAACAAAGCTGATGGCAAGTGCAGGAGGACAACCCATTCCTTCCTGTTCCAACCTGCCTGTACACCTAAAAATTTTCCCTTTGTTTTAAAATGCCAGAAGAAGTTCAAGTACTTCATGCGTACATGATCTCTAATTTTAGAGTGTTGAATTCTCAGTTTTCTTCTGAAGTAAAGCTTTAATCAGGTAAGACAATGCCCCATCCCTGGAAGTGTTCAAGGTCAGGCTGGACAGGGCTTTGAGCAACCTGGTGCAGTGAAAGGTGTCCCTGCCCATGGCAGGGGCGTTGGATTAGATGATCTTTAAAGGCTCCTTCCGACTCAAACCATTCTGTGATTCTGTGATAATACAATGTAAATGACAGGTCTGTTTTACAGTACAAGATAGTTGTCTGTGTTTAAATGAACAGTTCAAGTTTTGCTTTCTTTGAATCATATGCTTTCCACCAGTTTGGTTTTGGTACTCTTGACCTCATTTCTCTAAAACTAAACCAGTCTAGGCATGTGATTGATACAAAAAATGAAATGTCTTGCTTTTTTTTTAATTTTTAATGTCCTCTTTCACTAGGGACATCTGTCAGAAACTATACCTGGTTATCTAATAGATTCTATTTCCTTTTCTGGACTTAAGCAGCAAAAGTGTGTTAACATGCTGTCTGAGAAAGCAAACAGAAAAACGGCACCACTAACCCCACTCAGTTTCTGGCTCCAGCAGGACAGTTTTGCCTCACTCAACGTTGCTCAAACAGCTAAAAACTGAAACCCTATGTATTATGCATATGAGTAGTTAATTTTTAAGATGGTAGAAATTGGATAAATAGAGATAAGTTTTCATAGGAACTTAATGGCATTTTAGTGGCAGAGAGAGATTTTATTCTCGGTTGTTTCACTAAGGAAAGGAAATGTTTGCAGGAATCTTGTCCTGTAGGAAAAGGGAGGAAAGGAGTTTTGTAAGTAACTGGCATTTTACTAAAATAAAATCGTCTTCCTCTTTATTAATGAATTCGTAATATCTGCAGAAAAATTTCAAAATTAATAATTTTGTAAAGTATATCTAAAATATGTGGTATATTGTATATCACACGTAGTATAGAGCAATGACCTTCTTAGTTTGAACACTTTACAAGGCACCATAATCTGCAGTTTTTATAAGAATAAACATCTTTTTCTGAAGAGCTCACGTTGTTTAAGATGACTATAAGATATTGTTTCATAGTAACTGTAGTGGAATCCTTTTGACTTAAAGGCTTAATATAAGCCTTGCTTCAGCAAGTACTTTGATGCCTGATGCGGAGTGTGGGGCAGTCATTTCAACCTGTGCGCAGAATTAGTCTGATTAAAGCAGAACATGGGGAAAGGATCTTTTTGAAGGTATGAGCTTCCAGTTTGAAGACCTACAAATGTGCCTGCTCTTGCCAGGCCCCACCTGCTCTATGCATCAGTTGCTTGGAAAATTTAAGTGCCTCCAAGAAGCAGACTATTGTTCTTCAAGTTAGGGTGTTTGCCTATTCCACTTAGAGAATAAAAATGTAATATAAAATGTTAGATTGCTTTCACCAAGGGGTGAGCATTGTGTTTCTCCTGAGCTATTGGGTTCTCAGGCTCTCTTCTAAGACCAGGTTTAGTTTTATATTACCTGCATTGATAAAAACAAGCAAATTGACATATTCAGGCCCAGCAGCATCGTGGGTTGTTGGTTCAGATACAAGTGAGGTGAACAGGATCTCATCCTTCCTTTTCAGTAACTAGTGCTGTAACTACCATTTCCATTAGGACCATGGAAGTTTCCATGCTGGATTAGATTTGTGACCCATTTAATTAGTACATTACTTTGAGATACTTTAGAAGCAGACGGAAAAAAATTCAAATAGGTCCTCAGCAGTTCTAACAAATCAATCCACTCCTTTTATTTATTTTGTGCTTGTATCTAGACACTGCTGTAGGATGTATTATCAGTTGTTAAACTGAACATTTAATAACCCCTTTCAAAACTGAAATTGATTGTCATTACTGAATACTTCTCCCTCGTATGAAAGATTTTATGTGTTTTTACAATATCTGTCCAGTCCCTTCTAATTTTGTGTAACAGAAATAAATATTGGAAATAGCAGTTTAGATTCAGTTTCATGAACATCGTCTACGGATGCACATGTGAGCTTCCACCAGGAGGGGAAGTTGTATCCTGCATGCAGTTTCCTGCCCTCTCCCTATGCTCTTGGGTGTCTGCATCATGAGTCAGGTGACAGACTGCCGTCAGACAAAAACTAACTCAACAGAAAAAACTCACGAGTGTTAAAACTTGGAGGCTGGGGAGTGTAAGAACAGGGAAGCAGATTCAGGGCACAGAGGTAGAAATTAGAGAGCATTCTGTTCAGGGCAACCTGTGCTCAGATCAGCTTAAAATAATAACAACATTGCAGTTTTACTGACATTCTTTATTTTTAATATACTATTTCTGATGGACAGTTTCAACCAGTTTGTTCTGATGCTTAAGTTAACTCTAGAGAAATTTTCAGTACGAATGCTGTGCTGTATGCACTGTAGTAGTCTTCTGCAGTATTTCTCAGTAAATCATGTTTTGATAGCCTCTCATCTTCTGCATACTTAAATCCCAGCAGAACTCTTGAGTATCATATGGACCTGTTGACTTTTTAAAATTTAAATTAGTAGTTTATTCCAAAAATTGTAATTTTTATTCTTTATGGAAAAAGAACAGCCCTAGGGTACAGATATCACTAACATTTTCTGCAACTAAGACTGCAGAAGCAAAATAAAACAAATGACCCATGCAAAAGAAATAAGCCCCAAACCTTCTTCAAACAGGCAAACAAAAATCTATTATTTTATGATTCTGTGATTTTATTTAGAATTTCAGGAATGGCTTAATTTCCTTTGACACCCGCTCCCTACCAATCTCCCATGAAACACCTCTTAATTTGTCATTAGATTCTTGCTACTTACACATTGTGGGGGTGGTGCTTATCTTAGATGTTTGCTCGTAGGGAATCCACTTTAGCTCATCTAATTTCCTTCTTTCTCCCCTCTTTATTAGCGTCACTGAGGTTACTTCTCAGAGCACAGAAGGATTTCTCTTTTGACTCGAGTAGCCTCTTGAGTGACGCAGTCTAATCACACTGGTTTATTACTGGCTGTCCTGGTTTCATCTTTATTAGTGCACCTGATTGTCCTTGGTAGACTTCTATTGATTCTCTAGTTTCTAGCAAAAGCACAAAATCAACTCGTCCTAAATTAAGAGCATAATACGGTTTTTGTGGAGCTCATAGGCATGCTAGCTTCATAGTTGTCTTTTTTCCAAAACATATTTTAATACTTACAGAAAGTTTTAATTCAGATTTTTTCCTATCTTCATTATATATTATCACAGAGCAATGTTTGAGGTCAAAAAATGAGATCATGTAGTAGAAAGATGCTATATTGTTGAGTCACTTAGATTAAGAAAAGCTAACCATTTTGCTCAAAGTATTGTTTTTCTACCTAATGTACTATATGCATATCGGATTTATCTCTGTCTATTAAACTCCTCTTACATAACTATCTGGGAAATGTTGGTTTAGAAATGCATTTTTAAGCAGCATCTCAACCAGTAGATTAGAAAAGCTGTTCAGATTTAGTAAATCAAGAAAATTTGGAATTGTAATGACAAAAATATTTTTTCTTTGAGAAATACAAAGTTCTAACCCTTTGTTAGGCTGAGGTAGATTATAAATGTCACTGTTTCCTAGGGCTCAGTGTATTCTGCCTTGACATATAATATTTTTATTCAAGAAGAGGATTCAGCAGGCAGTCTGTATTTTAAGTCCTTAAAAAGTCATTTCCAGCTGTGCTTTCCAAGCTTAATAAGGTGTGATAGTTAAAAGGCAAGCAATACCAACACCCTATGGGAGAGTTAAGGATTTGCCTTTATTTTTGTGAATCTATATAAAGAGGTAGAATTATCAGAGGGATGGGAGGCAGAGGAACGGCCGTAGGACTATAGCTCCCCGTGCCAGTTTCCCCCTTGGCTCCACTGAGCAGAAGTACCTGGAGCAGCGGGCTGCGTGCCGTGCTGGTGCGAGGGCAGTGCCTGTCGTGGCTGCATCCAGCCCTGGCATGTGCTGCTAAAAGATATTTAGGTCCTAATACATTTAAAGCACAAGTCTTCTCAAAGTTAACAAAATGTTATATATGTGCTTTTTAAATCTGTTAAGGTAGAGAAGACAGTTATACTCACTAAATCTATTATGGTTAATATAGTGTTAGTTTTACTCTAGTGCTTTAAGGTTAAAGCAGAAGGAAAGCTGACAGAAGTTAAACTGGACCTGAGTCCCCAGAGTCTGTGCTAACTGGGAGATGAGTCATTGTGTCTGCTTAATTCCGGAGAAGCTGACACAAGTAACTTACAGCCCATGTTACCCTCACCTCTGATCATGACCATAGTGTTATCGACTGACTGTGCACGGCAAGAAACAGAATAAAGATTGCCCAAGTGCCTGAAGCAAAATCCTACATTTGCTGGTCCCTGGGTTAATAACTGGTAGTATCTTTGTTGTATTTCACGTGACATGGTTTCTTTACTAAATAAAATTGACTGGTTGGAATGTGTGAGTTCCTCTGCAATGTTTTAAATAACCTGAATCCTAAATGCACTATGGTTCTGGCTATGATCTGACCGCCCTTGTGTCAACTGCCCTTCTGCTGGGTTTCATCATTCTGTCCACGGTGGCAGCATCACTCTTGAGAATACAGAAGTGTAGAGATTTCTAATATTATGTTGTCTGCTTAGACGATAAAAACTATCAAAAGGCACATATCCTGCCTGTGTTGCAGCGTCTACTCTCACATAGGAATGGCAGGAAAGCACTTGCAGGTATTTCTGCTGTAGACCTGCTGTCCTTATGAAAACTGCTTTTCTTTTGAAAATGGTATAATATGATTGCTAGGGCTTCCCTACTGGTTAGAATAGCAACTAAGAGCATCCATAGCAGGATGTCTAGCCACTGAACCCACAGAAAGGTCCTCTGTTTTGAACTGCTGCTGAAATGCATTGTCCCAAAGCATTTTGTTAGGATTGCAGGAAATTTGGAACAAAGCTGCAGATTTTGGCAGTTTAGCAGGAGGTGGCTGCCAGTCTGAGGCACAGATGGAGGTATTTGGAGAAACTAAAGCAGCGTGGTCTTTCTGTTCCTTTCTTAAAACCCGTCAGAAGGATTAGATTTTTAGCACTTGAAATAGCTTAATTTAGATTTTGAGATAAAATACAGCAGGGAGAAACAGTCTCTTTTTTTAGTTCTCTTCCACAGATTTTTCTGTGGATTTAGGAGATCAGAACCATATTTTAATTTTATTTTGTTTAAGTAGCCTGGAGTTGTGGAATATGATTTTATGACATAAGTGAACTCCACAGCAGATCTTGTATTTGTGGACTATGTAAATCTTTGGTGATATTTGCACCTTTTTTAATCTCATGTTGCCAAGAAACTACTTCAGAGTTTACTATGGCAGTAGACTTAATCTGTGGGTCGTTCTTTGCACTTTTGTTTTTTCTGTGCAGCTGAGAGGAAGGAGTCAGAAAACTAGTCTTCACATTCAAGACACTTGCTCTTTGAAGTTGCTAATTGAAGTTAGTGGGAGTTTAATATTGGTTTTAATAGGTTCCTGTGCAAGGCCACCTGTGGATATGCAGCTTAGTCACAGCAAAAAGTTGCAGGAAAGTAACGGGTAAGTGTGGCTGCTGTAGCCCCTACCAAAAGCAGCTTTGTAAGTGTGCTGGCATACGGGGCTTCATTAATAGCGTGTGCAGCATGAGATGTGCTGTCCTGCTGCTCGGCTGTCCTTTGGCTTCTCTGATCCATTTTTAAACAAGTGCATACAGACAAAAGCATTTGCAGGCCTATTCTTAGTAGACTAAAACCTATTTGACATACTGTACTGTTAAGAGAGTTGATTTCCTTTATGCCTTACTAAGCTTCATGCAGTATTTCTCTAAACTTTTTGTTTCGTTTTCTTATGTGGAGTTTTTCATAGGCAGGTACGGGGATGTTCTCTGCATAGCTCTGAAGTGACTCACGTGGAATTTGGTGTTCAGTTGTGAACTTGTGGTTGCTAAAATTAATCTGAGGCTTAGATTAGCTTATTGTGAATAAAGAAAAATAATTGGCTACTAAAGTGAAAGGTTATTTGGCAAAGATTTAAAAGTTCAGTTAACTTAGTCCGTGCCTTAAAGTTGCTGGAAGGTCATAAAAGGAAGGTAACTTTCTTAGGAAGTCATAGTTGGCTGGTTATAAATGGAAATAGTGGAAGATTGTCTTATGAAGGAAGTATCTGACACTGGGTGAAATGCCTTGGCCATTAGTTTGTTAGTTTTATTGGTTCTTTCAAAAGAAGCATTGAAACCTGCTTGGTTAGTGAAACCTGCTTGATTGAGCAAAATGCTGAAAAATGTGTAAATGAGGGTAGTCCTGTGTTATCTTGGAGATAAGCAGTAGTGTAAAGATCTAGGCTACCTTGACATGGGGAATTGGGATGATTTAAATCTAGAAAGATAAAAAAGGAGGGGGGGAAAAAAAAAAAAAAGCAGCGTTGTTTAACTTTGAAGGTTCCTCAGGTTCACTGGGTACCTTCCTCGGCTGCTTTTACATTTCTCTCTGGATCTAATCTAAGGCACCCAGGCATGTTCAGAAGTGTTCATTGTATAAATTTAATCATCCAGTTCCCACCTAATTTATGTTGTAATTGAGAGTTTTCAGTGGAGCGATTTATCTGTTCTTGGAGGAGCCTAAAGCAGTAGGTGTTCTCAGGTCGTGCTTTCCATATTGCAGGAATATGAATTTCAGAGCAGTGGCTATAGTTGGTTTGATTTGCAAAAATGTGTAATAGTTATGCATGTAATTGCATGATATTTGAATGATTTGAGTTCTAGCCTAATCTAAGCTGTAGATCTTCTTTAGCCTGAAGGAGGCTGAATATACAGTTCCTACATCCCAAGTAAGTGTCACTGAGAAATCAAAGGCACCTTCTTTCAAAGACAGGTCACTAGTTAGGTTAGATCAGGAGTGCAAGATCAGGCACAGAGCCAACAGGAGGGAATGTAGAGGTCAGGGACCTCAGGGAGTGTGAAAACCTCATTTTTATGCCCTGGGTTGTGTGTTATTTCTAAAATTGTCCCATGTAAAAAGCCTAAGTAGTCCAAAGAGCAGGCATTACAATGTCGACCCCTTTAAAAGAAAGTGAACGTGTCTGTGGAAAAGATGTCACAGATTCAAACCTCTTCTGATAAAGGGAGATGAAGCGTTGGATTTTCTACTTGCTGGAGTGCTCTCGTTACGAAGTGGCTAATAGTGACAGATGAAGTGATTTGGCCAAATCTGCGTAGCCAGTGACAAAAGTTGAGTTTGAATAGATTTTCTTGCTGCAGTCATCAGTCCAACCCAGTAATCTATAGATGCCCTGCTGCTGATGTTTTCCATGATGATAATAAATATTGTGATATTTCTGTGATAAAAAATGAAAAAAAAATTTTTCTTTTCTTGTCATTCTTCTGTGTTTGATCCCAAATGTTTAGAAGTGCAATTTAAATATATGAAGTATCATTTAAAACTATTAATGTGTAATACATCTGGAATTTCAGATGTTAAAGCAAATTATGTTTATTCAACCATCTGGTTAGAGAAGTTTAATTATCTAGTTGGTCCTTTGGAACAAGGAGATGAATTCTTGCCCCTTCCTGCCCTGTGTCTGAGATTCTGGAGTTCCTAGAACGCATGCTATGCACCTCTTCAGCAGTGTCTGGAGAAGTGCTGTGAAGTAAATTCAATGTATTCAATATCCAGGTTTTCTGGAGTAATAATCTTTTGATTTTGAGTTTTTCTGGTGTAATACATTACTTTGACGTATTCTGTTGTCAAGTGCTGTACGCAGAAATGTCTCTTAGAACTAACTGTAACTTCTAAATGTTTTTAAATGTTTAAAATATTCCATTATCCTATATCATGCTTATCAATGTTTTGTTGCTTTTATAGATTACCTTTCTCAAGGGATAGATCTCTCTGGAATAGAAGTAATTGAAAACGACCTGCTTTTTATTGCAAGAGCTCGGCTTGAGGTGGAAAACCAGGCTAAAAGGTTGCTTGAGCAAGGTGTGGAGACTCAGGTAAAATACACTATCTTCTTTAGTTCCTTTCAAAAGTGAAGTGTAAAAGTACTCTGAGCTTGATTTCCTTTGTTTTGTGTAGCATTGTCTAGTGGAGATAAAACATGAAAAAATTCTTACGTGAGAAATTCTTCCACATGAGAATATCCAAAGAAATTGACAAAACTGGCCTTGTACAATATTTGCAAGAATAAAATTCTGCAGGATCTGACCCTGAAATCTGGGAGAAAGTAGGTGCTGATATGGAGAGTTTAACTCTAAACACTGTGATAAAAGCTTGATTATTGATAGGACTTTGCATTAAGCACAGTATACTACATTGCCAATATTGCCAAGCTTTATAGATAAATCTGAAAAATGCAATTGCTTAAAATTGTAAGAAGATTTCTACATTTTAGCTGTGCAGTAATATATTGAAACGATTTGAAAGATTTCCCATTAAAACTTTAAAAGGCGTTTTGAACTTTGACGTAAATATTCACTGTAGGGAATATCAAAATGAATATGCGTAATTACATTCATCCATACTGGATGTAATTGTCCACATTTTTAATAACCTGACTACATCTATTATTTAACTATTTGTAGTATCATTAGTGCTGTCTTCTTACCTTATTAAAAATTCATGTTCTTTTGTCTATACTTTTTAGTACTCTTTAAAAAAACAGTATTTTAAATCCCTATTACTACAGTGAAAGGAAAAATCTAGTACAAGTTCCTATCAAATTTGGGGGTTAAATTAGAGAACAAAGTGGATTAGAATAAGACTTATGATGCTGTTTGTTACCAACAGTTAAACTTACCTGTAAGTCAATATAGCATTCGTTTATACTATTGAAGGTTGACATGAAAATAGAACATATACAGAATGGAAAATCTCTTCAGTAAATTGACTTGGTTAGATAATGGAGGGTTAAAATTATCAGTATGTTTCAAACTTTTACTTAGACCTCTCATTTCAAGTAATTTTCTGCAGTAAGACGTCCTGATTGTGGTAAACACCTTTGGCTATTTGCTGATAGCAAAATGATAGGAAAAAACACCCTGTTTTTTACTTGATTACTATTCAGATGTTGAAACTCCTGGCTATTTGAGCATGTTGCCAAGCTGTGATTGGGCTTGCTGTAAGCTATGAAGCATATGCAATGTTAAGTAAAGACTGAACGAAGATAGGGCCTAAGAAAAAGCAAATGGACATTTATTTTAAAGGTAGCAAAAGTCTTCATCAGTGTGTGCTCCTTCTAGTTTTTCATGTCAGATTTGACCTTCTCTGATAATTTTCTCTTCATATTAAGTACTAGAACGGAACTGACGAAGAAACCCTGGGGAAATCAGTCCCACTCCACTTGAAAAATAGATTTATTAGGTGTTCCAGGCTGTATCCAGGTAATCAAGAGATTATTAAAGTATATGCCTGTTGTGCTTTAGCCAGGAGCTTTCCAGCAAATGGAAGATTGATTGGAAGAACATTGTTAATGCTTAGTCATATCAGAAGTGGGGATGTTTTGATGAAGAGGTGTTGGGGTGTGCTTCACAGGTTTGTTGATGGATATGATTCGTGGATTTAATGTTGGAAAAATAGTGTACTTTGGAAAATACGTATGCAGGCATTGCCTGAGAAATCTAGAATTAGAAATATGACTAGCAGATAGTATGTCTTTGATTCTTATTATTGTAGCTGTGTGTTTTATTGACAAGCTGGTTTACATTTATACCTTCCAAGCTCTGAGATTTCCCATAAGATGTCCTGGGATCTTAATCTTCTGCGTTTTGTACCACAGAATTCCTCAGATGGACTGTCTTCCTGCTAGTATCTACTCTGGTAGCCAAGTCTGTACTGTTGAGAACAGTGCATCTGTATTTTTCCAGGTGGTTCTTCAGTTATTTGATACTAATTTTTACAATTGCAATTTTAGTTTTCACCTTTGTTTGGATCTGCAGTGTAAATAATACGTGAGATCTGTTGCCTACATAACAGCGAGCTCCATTTCTGTATTTCATATAGCACTTTTCAGCAATGCCTTAAGAATAGAGTTAGTCTTACATCTCCATTTAGAGTATTTCAGTGTCCACCTGGAAGAGAAACAGGGGGTGCAGATACTTACAGTTTTAATGGTTTTTATGTATTGCCTTTTGAGCAGAAGTCGTTAGAATTTGGTGAATGTCTTCTCTAGAATTTGGCTTTTTTTTTTTTTTGAGAGATGTTGCCAGAAGTTCTCTGACAAAAAGAACAGAGCTAAAAACTTTAAACTGCCCCATTCAGCATTTTGATATATCTCCTTTGTTTAGGTAAGAAACTATTCTTATTTTGATTACTTATTTTATGATGTGTAAGTCACATGCTAATGAACTGTGCTCAGATTCCCCCAAAAAACTGCCAGCTGTAGCACATGCAAGCAAGTACTTACCTCTAAGTGATACATTGTCTTTTTCTCTGCGTTGTAATTCATGTGTTTATTGCAAGTCCATCACTGTAGCATTTCTATATTTCTCAGAAGAAATTAAATCTCTCTTTCTCTCTTCCTTTGGAAGTGTGGCTTTAACCGTTGACTGCTCCAGAAGTGAAGGCTTCCAGTCATGTTCATGGTGGTATCTTTAAAGTTGCCATCTGGGTATAAACTAGAAGTGTCTGTCAGTGTGTCTAGACTTAACAGGCTTTCATAGAGCTGCCAACCATGCTTGTCTTCCTAATCCTTTTAGAAAGAGTAAGTCCTCTTTTCTCTTGTTGACAAAAGTAATACAAATAATAGCAAACTCGATCAAGCAGGGGTACCAGCAGCTATGGGCAGGTTTTTTATTGTCATGTATGCTTTGTTATGCACTCCTAGTGTACATAGCACAGATTGATGCTCTTTTGTGACCCACAGAACAGTATCAACAAAATAGATTCAAACCCCGTCCTTACTGTTCAGTCCTAAACTCCTCACTAGCTTTCTTTCACACTGTAAGCAGGTTGATGGCAGATAGTATAGAAAGCAAGAGAGGCTGCTTTAACAGAGATACATCAAAAACTTTATTAAAGTTACCATTCTAAGAGAAGAGACAGCAATGTTTTCTGCTTAAAAAAGGAGAGAAGCATATATCCATCTTGCAACCACCTGAAGCATCCCCAGCATTTCTTTTGCTCAGAGGATGAACCCTAGGTAGAGGAATCTAGATTTGCTTTTGACACCACTTCACCCTTTTATTCAACAGCAGTATATTGTGTAAAGCAGATCTGAAAAATGAGAAATTATTTGGAGCAAGAGAAATTTGTTAAAATTACCATAGCTGAATTCCAAGTATAACAGTTTTGCCAGGCACAGTGTTGTGGCTGCTATGCTTACAAAGAAGAAAATTTTCTCTGCAACTTAGCTTACGCTTCAAACCCTTTCTGCTATATATTGTCATGCTGTAGTGTGGGACTTTCCTCTTACAGCCAGGGATGCCCAAACTTAGTTGCATCAGGTAATGATAAGGTTGGTAGCATTAGGAGCCAGGTCATGCATGTGCAGAAAGAGAGGTGCATTTCCATTGCCTCCATCTTTACTCCTCTGAAGAGGTAACCCTAGTTCTGAGCTAATTTCACTGCTTTAACAGCAGTTACAGGTCTCCTCTGCGTAAGAAGCATGGATTTTTCCACGTATGTACTGGCACTTGTGAAATGGGTTAGGAACCTATGCTCTTGCTTTTGACTTTACTCATACAAACTTTGTTAGGATATAGGTGGTGAGGACTATGGTGTCATTAAAAATTGAGTAAAACATGAAATATCCATTTAGGTCAAACAAGATATGGTGTGGAGATGAGAGTAGAACTTGGATTTCCTTTGGTTTGCACCTTGAACGGAGTTTGTCCTTCTGTGTGTTACAGAAACATTCTGTATCTTTGACCACAGATAGTAAAAATTTTCCTTCTTTATCTCCTGGAGTGATCTATAGGTGTCTGACTACTTTTTTTTAAGGAAAGTTTTGGATAAATTTTGTGATGTTTATCACCAGGTTTCCCTTATTTAAGGTGTGGGCAAATTTATTTTCCTGCTTAGCATGGATCTGGAGAGAGTTAAATTCACTGATAGTTTACTGAAATTGTTCTGGTGATCATGTAGTGAAGTTTCCTGATTGTGTTTGAGAAAGCAAAAAATAAGTGTGAGCTTAAAAACTGTCCTTTGTCCAAATGAATGTTAAATTGTGTCTGCAGGCTTTTTGTAATACATAAGAGGGGTGGGTTTTTTTCTAAATGAAGAGCTTTGCTGATTTTAACCTCACAGAATAAAGAAGAGGATAAAAAAACCCCAACAGAAATAAATCCTAAACTCTACTTCTGCAAGATATTCAAGTGCTGGGTTTATATACACAGGATGAATATGTAAAAATTACAATCTGAACAAAAATGTCTCAATTAATTTCAGTGTAACATCTTTATACTGTTGTCACGTTGAGCATATTTGGGGGCATTTTGAATTTTCATATTGTAACTCACTGAGTAGGATTTGTTTTGTGAATTGTTCTGTTTTGCATTCTTTTTCATACTGAACCTTTCCTCTAAGTTGTTGTCTTTGGAACAAGTACAGCATTTTTTTTTTCGCAGTAAAAAATTATTAACTAGATGTATACGCATAATTGTTCTTGACTAACGCTATTTGGCACCTGAGAAAAGTGAAGGGAGGATGAAGTATCTGCATAATTAACGAGGTGTCTGGAGGTCATTATCCAGAAGTTGCTCAATTTGTCTCAGTTCAGGGTTCCCTAAGCTAGGTGCTTATGCAGTATATCTTGCAGTGTTATGGCAGAATTGGTGAAATTAATCTGAAGTCTTTCATAGACTAGCATTTAATCTCATGTCAAGGATCTCTAACAATAGGTCTTCTTTGTTATCCCCAAGGGATTGGAGGGGAAAGTATGCACATAACTGACCATTTTTCCAGACATGATCATCAAGAAGTTCCTTAATTTATTTAATTTCAGAGTCCTCTGAGCTGAGTGCATATATAGTACAACTTGCAGTGTTACGGCAAGGTTGGTGAAATTAGTCTTAAATCCTTCATAGGCAGTGTTTAATCTAATGTCAAGGATCTTAAACAATACATGCTCTTTATTATCCTGTGACAGCATTTTCCAGCTGTGCGAATGCACTTGGAGTTGTTTGAGATATTCACATTTTAAGAATGGCTGGCATTGGGCTCTGTTTTTCACTTTTTTTGGTGAAACTTGTGAAAATATGATAATGTTGCATTCTTGAGTTACTTCTAATTATTACTGCCAAAGACATGAATGGCTTTTGCAGCACTACTGTCTGGGCAAGGTCCTGTGATCTTGAGTTTTTCATTTTCAATCTTGCATACTTTGGCAAGAATATATGTTTCACTGTAACATCCTTTTTTCTAGATTAGTTTATGATATTTTAACACTATGATTTAAATCAAAGTATGCTTGGTAGTTTTTGCTAGTTTAGTGTCATCTTCAGATTTGAATGCTTAGTAGTAAAATGGGCTGTGCAAGTGCATGAATATACTAAAGTTGTCGGCTCTGTGGAGAAGTGCTTGACTGTAGAACAAAGTCTGATCTCATAGGAGAATGTCACTTCATGTGCCCCATGATTGTGTAGTGGGCATCTTCATGTTTATCTTTAGTTCATTTAGCTAAGCATGTGTTACATTGCTCACACTGATGTACTGCGCTAGTCAAAAGGGAGATTTTAACGTCCAGATATTTTTGCTTGCCCTTTGCTGCTTTTACATATTAGCTGTCATATTTTGTCATACCTTTTAGATAATATAAGCCCTTACGTACTTCAGAACGCAGTGGAATTGATTGCTGTTATGTAGATGTGCATATCTGCATATAAATGCATAATTACAAAATTATCGTTATAATAGCAAATAAAGGAGAAAAATATGAGAAAAGACCTCCTCCAATTTGGCACGCAACAGTCGTCTTTTTATCCATATACTGTTGGTTATCCTCATAAAAAGTCTGGAAAAACTAGAGTTGAAATGCTCTATATACTACTACAAAGAGTATACTACTTTGTTTTTAAGTCAGAGTAGTCATTGCTTTTTTCTTTTTTTTTTTTTCTTTCATTTATTTCTATGTTGAAAGCTAGAAGTTGGAATTTAACCTCATCACTCAGAAATTTAACCAATATAGTACACTTTAGGCAGTAGATGTTATGTTTCCTTATTATTCCACAATCTTCTTTCCCTGGAGGAGATCCTGATGGAAACTAGACTGAGACAGCTATTTCATAATAAAATGATTGACTACAATATGATATAGAAATGGAAGGCATTTTTGATTATTCAATTTGAAGTCAATTACTTGAATCTAGAGTAAGAAGGCTGAAGTATTACCTGTAAAAAGGAAAATTTCAACCTGCTTGCTACTTTTGGCATAGGGTGAGGGTGGTAGCTATAGTTAACTTTAAATCATGTAGTTTTGCTTAGTGAAGGCAGAGGATGAGATCCAAAGCTTTTTATTTAAATTCATGTTAGCCATCCATTTTACTGCTTTTTGTAATTCTAATGTAGACAGAGAAGACTTATTTCAGCATGTTATAGCTGTCATATTGGCTCTTGTTGTAAAAGATCACAATGGCATTTGAGTCTGTTTAATTAAAATTCTAGTAGCTTATACTGTTTCTCTTTTTCTTTTACAATAGTTCTGTATGCATATAGAGAATTTTCACTTTATGTGTTTATATATCTTTACAAGTTTTACTCTATCCTAACCTTTAAGTTTCTTTGTCGCAGAAACATACTCTTGTTGCGTTATTCCATTTTATTTTTCATCTTCAATATTATAGTTATGGTTTTCATGATCTTGTTAACTTGCTAAATCAAATTCCTTCATCTGGCCATCTGGTGTATGGCACTACTGAAGGAGTTTTCGATAAATCTAAATTATTTCTTCCTTGAACTATTCAGTTAAGATGTAATATAGCAACGTATGTCTCATCTGACAACCAAAAAATATCTTCCAAGTATGTGTTAGTTATATCCTACATCTGAATGGTAAACTTCACGGGGATTAACCAAACCTTATGAAATTTTGCCTTTACTATTCTGGTCTAAAAAGAGTTCATTTTATCTTAAAGTATGATCTAATGGAACTGAAGTGTTAACTGTGCTTCAGTAATTCAAAATCACCAAACTAAACACTAAGCATGAATTTATACCTCTGAACTATGGATTAAAATAAACCACAGATTTCTCTGCAACATAATCGGCTGATACTGATATAACCTAGAATATCCTTTCAGTTTCCATAGGAACAGATGATAGAATGTTTTGAGTCTTGGAATAGCTAAATTGAATGTCTGGCTTTCAATATAGTTCACTTTTATTTTGCAGCTTGCAACCTCTGCATGTAAGGGCTAAAAATGTGCGTAAAAAAAGAAAGGTGGAATATTGGCATAACACATATTAAAACATGTTTAGTAGCAGTGGTAACAACAACAACAGTAATAATAATAAAAAATACTTTAAGGTGTTTCTGTGTGTAATTCTTCAGGTGTTAGCTCTGTGTTTTATTATACAGGTGCAAAAAGTATTTTCAAATCCATAGGAAAAGAGAAACCATTAATTATTCCTGTGTGTTAATGCCTCTTAAAGTGATTTATAACAACAAAATAATCTGTGTTGTTGGTTGTCTCTAAATTTCATCTCCAACCGTTGCTTCATCTCACTGTGTTACACTGTGTAGGTATATTTTTGAATTGGAACCATTTGTACAACACAAGACAACTTTATGTAGCCAGAAAGAAAAGATCAGCAAAACTTTAGTGAAATACATTGTGTGTTATATAGGTGGTTATGGCAAAAGATGATAATCCAAAAACAGGCAAGGAAATATGCTAACTGTAGTAGTACTTGTTTATTAGATGTTTGACATCTGTTTCTTAACAGGTCACGTTGCTAAATCAGAGAAGATACTCTTTGAGTGTAAAAACATTAACAAGATTTGAAAGATACCTCTTTCTTTGAGATGAATGGATATGTAACTCCAATATTGATGTAGCGGGAAAATATGGAGGCCTGGTTAACAACCCATTAGGAATCCAAGTGCCTGTAACCTGAGGCATCGTGAATGCAGGTAGAAATGGTAGCGTGTGACTGACTGTTCAGTACTTTGGCTCTTTTCATTTGTTATAACTCCAGCATTTAAGATATTTGATCTTTAAAACATTTGATAAGTGGAAATTGGGATGGTACTGAAAGCAAAAAAGAAAAAAAGCAAAAAGAGAAAAGAAGCAAAACAAGGAGCAAGTAGCAAGTTAACTTGTGATACTTTCTCTTTTCCATGCAACAGGTTTTTGGTCTGTGAATGGAGCTACACTGTGCTAATGTAGTTCAAATAGTAACTTTTTCAAACATCTGTGTTCCAGGATTATTTTCAGCTACCATTAATATAGAAGACTCATGAGAGCTGTAGTTATTGGAACATATGGGCAAGTTTAATAGCAACACTTTGAAAACAAGGATTTTCAAATACAAGTAATATCTAGGGTTTTCCTGCTCAGTATTAGAATATAATTTACTGTTGTAAATGTGCAGAGGGGCCCTGTGTCGCATGTTACTTTCTGAATATTGATCCTCTTTTATTAATGATTCTGTTTTGCACTTTTGCAGCATCTTTTAGAAAATTCCTCACAAACTGTGTAGTGGGTGGTTTAAGCAGGCATTAGGAAACCTCTTTCCACAGGTGGGCAAATACAGAAGAGTTCTAAATGACAAGAAGTAAGCAGGAAGGTTCTTAACAAAGTATTTGACTTTGCAAGTTTCTATGCTTTAACAATTAGGCAACGCTGGTCCCTTTTAACAGGCCTTGTTTCATGAAAATGCCTTTTTTTGCCCTATGAAAATAACATTTTTTTTCCTTAAATAGAACCTGGAAGCTTCTGTTTTCTCACCCAGTTATATCTGCAACTGTAATTGTTTATCTTTTGAAACATATTACAGTTGAAGTAGAATAAGCATTGTAAAAGGAATCTAAATTTTAGTTCTTTAATTTATGTCCAGCAGAAAGTTTCCGAGAGTGAGGACAGGGGGAGGGGACTAGGTAATTAGGCATCAAAGGGCCCCTCGCCTTCTGTCAGCTGCTTTTCCCAATTAGTAATTCTTGCTAGGAGTTTACCTTCCCAGCTCTGCAACAGGTATGTGGCCATGCAGCTATGTAGCACCCTCACCTGCATTTGATTTGACATCTGCTTCTGAGAAACTTCTGCAATATTCAGGGTCAGGTTTGGTCCTTATAAAGTTGAAAGATTATTATGCACCAGATACTGAAGTTACGAAGTATCTGTTAGTGAAACAAACAAATTGTACAGGTTTTTCTTTTTGTGAGGAAGTAGTATTGGGACATACTTTGTTACAATATATTGGAGACTATGATTCAGGTTATGGTTTCAACAAAACCTTCAAATTGAATTAGGCCCAGGTTAGAGAACATTTTTTTCCTGTCCTTTGGATTTATTTTTTTTTCTTCAAATCGTATTAAAGCAGAGAACTGAGAAGTGAAACGACCATTGTTTCCCAGATTTGGATTGCCTGACTACCTCCACTGGGGTGATGCCAATGACAGCAGCTTCTGTTACAGTACCTAGGCATGCATGTGTTTAGGATTAGGGCATACTGCCGTCCTGTCTTCCTCCATCCTTCGGCTTGATACCATTATACTTCCATTTCCATAGGCCTCAGAATACCTTGTAAAGCATCCGAATTAAGAAACCCCCTCACATTGGCCATCTTACTGCATACCACTATTGATTTCCAAACCGTGACCCCAGCTGAACCCACCACCTGCCATCTGAGAGCCCTATATCTGTGACTGAAATGCTCCTGCATATCACCCCGTGGCTCAGGTGAGCACAGCAGAACCGGGAACTGCCACCTCCTTTGCTGTTAGTGTCCCTGCACCCTGCTGGAAGAGGTGTTGGCTCTGGGGTTTGAGTGGCTTGGCCAAGAGAGTGATGTTTCTTGTTGATCATCTGTTAGTGCTCTTTGCTATTAACTGAACGTCTGCTGGACACGTATTGCACAGAGTAGTTTTTGTCAAACTGCAAAGTGGACAGCCCCAGTGAGATGCCAATAGCAAATGAAGCATGAAACAGTATTCCCTTTTCCTTTCCCTTGGTGGCCGGTAGCACGCTGTGGTGTAAGGAATTCATAATTAACTGATACGAGGCATAAGGTAAGAAGCACTGACTTTAAGCAAATATTGAAAATAGCAGAAAGCAAGAGACTGCATTTTGAGGAAAAACCTGCTTGGATAGACACATGCATATTTAATTAGTCTTCAGTAATTCATGTAATATTAATATGGTGCATACAGTAATATGAGTGTTTAGTAATAGTTTTGGCTGAAATTCTAATACCTAATTGGGAATTGTTGCCTTTTTTTTTAATGTTAAAATTCTTTGGGAAGAGGTAGAATTAACTTAAGTGAACAATAACATTACTGCAACTATGTCTGCTATATATATTTAACAGAAAATTGTTTAGTCCTTAAAGTCATTAAGCTTTTATTAACTGAAAACCGTGTCTGATTTTCCACAGATATTTTTGTGCCATGAACTCTTTCAGTGTCTTTCCCAGAGAATCATTTGCTATCTAAACGGTCATTTTTTTCCAAGGAAAACAAACAGTAAATACTGGTTTTCTTCTGACAAGGTGCAGCGCTTTATGTTTGCTAGTCTAAATTAAAAAAAAACTGACAGCTGCAACAAATAGCATAAAATGCAGCTTTATGTTCTAAAAACAACAAAAAAAGGCAGACATTGGTTTTGCTGCTCAATTTTCTAGGTTTCGTAACAGTTTATACATTTGTCATATTTTATTAAACTGATGAAGTTAAATTTGTATCTTACCTTTCTAAGTTGACCCAGTTTTTTAATGTGATAAAAATCCTCAAGTTTTCATTAAATGACCTTTGAAGAATTTTGGTAGCAACTCTTTTACAAGTGCTTTAACAAAGTGTGGTATTTCTTTATATACAATAAGGTGAAGATTGTTTGAGCAATTAGTTGAATAATCAGTCACTTAAATCCCGAGGGAGGTCTAGCTTTTCTGTTGGGTGAACATGTTGGAACTGCAGAAGAAAGGAAAGCATAGCAATTTTTGAAGACATCTCATGCCAGAGATCCAAATGTGCAGATTTTTGCAGGTCCACCTGATTAATTTTCAGAGAAGTTGTTTTGCCCCGTATATAGAGTGCTTTCCAGAGTGAAAGGCTTTGTAACTCATCAGGGAGTTATGAATTCCTCGGTGAATACTGTTGGGAAAACAGGACCACTCAGGAAGTACGTTTTAGAAGCCCACGTTTTAGGGAGCATCTCTAGGAGCATCTCTAGGACAAGAGGAAACGGTCTCAAGTTGTGCCAGGGGAGGTTCAGGTTGGATATTGGGAAGAATTTCTTCACTGTAAGAGTCGTTAGGCATTGGAACAGGCTCCCCAGGGAGGTGGTGGAGTCACCATCCCTGGAGGTGTTCAAAAAACGTTTAGATGTGGTGCTTCGAGACATGGTTTAGTGGGCATGGTGGCGTTGGGTAGAAGGTTGGACTTGAGGATCTTTGAGGTCTCTTCCAACCATAACGATTCTATGCTTCTATGATTCTACAGCATAATAGAGGTAACATAGTAGCAAAAATGATCATGATAGTGTTTTGTTTCATCTAGCTGGAATTAGTTCATGACAAAATATATCCCTTGTAGTCTGGTTGTTGAACCATGCTGAAGCATGTACTGCTGTTGCTGCCTCTGTTAGTCTTAAGGAACATAAGCATGGAAGCTTGTGCCTATGCTGCAAGCTAGACGGGCGGTATGTTGGTATTTTCATTCTGCTGTCTTTGATCGTAAAGCGTTCATGTGACAACAGTTATTGGGTGCTGATACATATTCCCTCTCCAGAGCTCAGATGGTGCTTATTTTTGTGCAAATCCTTCCTTCCAAGAGTGAGGAAGAAGGGAAGCTGGAAGATGAACTGCACTCAGTCTTTCCCCCTTCCTCCTCCAGCACTGTATGTGAGCAAAACTAAAATGTATATGCGTTTGGGGAGGAATGTGTGCCCGAGTAGGAGTTACCAGCAAGGAAGATGGGAGGGTGCCATATGTTCTCCTGCACTGCAGGTTTTAGTCTTCCCTGAAGACTTGTCCTGAGATCTGTTGATTTCTGGTCCAAAAAAATTTGATTGTCTTGCAGGACTTGGTCAGTATTGTAGAAGATTTGGCTATTACTGCTTAACTTTGCTATCCTTGCAGTTATTGGGATGTAAGCACCAACTTATTTGAGGAAAGTCTAAGTCACCTTCTTCTTTGTTATTAATGTTAGATGAAGGATTTTCCTGAATTCAGATCTAGGTCAGTATTTATTTATTATTATTCTTGTTTTTTTGGCTACTGCATATTGAAAACCACATTCCTGAAGCAGATATGTATCACGCAATAGAAACTTTGGTATGACGTTAATGTTACTCAGTTGCTTTTTGCTGCAGATTTTTTTTCTGCCTAAGGAGATGTTAATGCATGAGACCTTTTTTGTTCTTTCTTTCTACTTGACTCTTGATTTATCCCCTTTTAAAATGCTAACTAGGCATCTGAGTTTCAAAGTCCTCTGCAAATAAATACAAGCAACCTTTCCACATACTGAAGACTTTTTCAGTTGCTGTGTTGCTACAGGCCATACTTCTGTACATTTGGAAAATTCATACCCCTTAATTTAGCACCAGCACTACCACCACACCTTAGAGTTAAATTTAACCTATCTCATGATCAAGGATATTTTTCTCCTTAAGACCAAGTAGCATTCTTCATGGAGACCTTCTGATGTTGTTCTCATATACAATGAGGTCAGAAAGCATCACTCTGTCGAGTTTACATTGCTTCAGTGAACGTTATAAAGAAATCATAAAATTAATGAATTCATAGACTTCTACAGTGACCTGAGAAACCTTTTGCTCATGTAGTTTGACCTGTGTAGTGCTGGACATAGGCTTAAATTCATTAGATGATGAACTATAAGGTGTGAAGAATAATAACTATTATGAGCTGCAAATTACATTCTAAAGCAGGGGATTTGATAACTAGTTAACTTTTATTGGACTGACCAGTCTTGAATTTTAAAAGAAATTGTATAGTCATGTAAATAAATTAGTCTTTGCTTTGAGGTGGTTGACACAGCAGAACTGCTGCAAAAATAAAGTGGATCATTGAAATAATGCTCTGGCCTGGGAACATCTGAAAATTATCTCATGTGTATTATTTTAACATGCAAATTAGTCTATAATCAGGTCTGTATTTATACTTTATGTTCTCTATTCAGTTTAGAAATCTTGCAATTTTATAGAACGTCTTTGGGATTTTCTCTTCAGAGAAGGTAAGTTTTAGCATAGCTTTTACTTCAGAGATTTTTTTCATAATTCTGAAACAAGTGATAAGAACTTTAAAAAAATGTTAGATTGTTGGCTTTAACTAGAAATTAGATCTTAGAGTAGTTCTTTAGTCTACAACTGAAGTCCTTTTCCC
>NW_009595138.1:0-6578 GCF_000690535.1 Cariama cristata | reverse complement strand
ACACTGGCCCTACACTGGAAATACATCGTAGTTTGTGCCTTGATAGTTGTGTATGAAGGAGGGAACTTAGTCATACATCTTGATAAATAACTGTACCTACATATAATTTCTCTTGCACACTAAACTCCTCCTGTAAAGATTACTTCCATTGTATCTGTATACGATTTTTATGAAAAAGTGATTAATTCCCTTTCCTTGGAAATTATACTAGTAAATACAGTGTACCCCAGGTAAAATGTTCTAAAACACTTGTCATGTTTTTCACACATAATGCTATTCTGCATTTCAATTTCTAGAAGGGATATTTGCATCTTTGTTTTCTGTAACGCATGGTGGTCTTATTTATATTTTATGGTAGTTAGGTTCACAGTTTGTGTCATTCAAACAAGGGAAAATACTAGGGGGATAACAGCTGAATTTTAATAACGGATGAGGAATTGAATTGTAATTGCAGTACTTTTCCTAAAGCCATTTTAGTTAAAGATCTCTGTCAACAATACCTTTGAATCTTTTGTACATATGGAAGTTTTTTACCTTGGCTCTGAGTATTCAGAGGAGGTCTGGCAAAGCTAATTTCTGTTTCAGTTTAGAGTTCAGAATCCATTTTCCATTTTCCTTCCATCTTGTAGACTTCTGTCTTAAAGCTGGTGTAATTTTACACAAAGCATGAGTCAATAAAGAACTTGACCACTAAGCATTGGCCATTCATATGACTACTCTGCAGATTCTGGGCAAGATCAAGTAACTAATATTATTTGTCATAATTTTTTAGTGTTCATGTCTACCTCTAGGTTTGTGGGTTTCTTTATGGGGGGCTAAATTAAAGTTAAGCTTCTAGTTATTGTCCTCCTCTCATGCATTAGATCAAGTTGTTCACTGATGTCAACTAGCACCTCTCTTTTGTAGCCGAAAACTGCAGTGCAGGTTCAGAGAAGTGGAGACTTTGTCATAGAATTCATGAAAACTTGGCAAGGTGTGTGATTATACATATGTGCTAAGAATGTTATTTGAACTGAGAATTTACTGAATTTTGTCACTGAGGATCATTATTGTTCATGTTTTGAAGTCACAGGGAGTTTTCACACAGACTGTAGTGTAAGCATGTATACGCTTGCATAGCATCCAGTTATGCAGCTGTGAAACTTAAACTGGAGCACTAGGCATATTGTAGCAGTCAGCCAGTAATGTTGAGAGGTAGCCTTTTTTTTTAGCTCCCTGAGTTGGGATAAAATTACAGATTAGTGATACAGGCACTGTATTAATGTTTTTAATTAAAGACAGAGGTTTTGGGTTTTTTTTAAAATATATATCCTTGAACCAGAGAGACCTCATGTTGATTGTGAGTGGAGTTCATATTCCATATGCCTTAATATGACATTTCAGTTTGTACAGACTACAGTGTCTTTGCTTTGAGAATTCTAAGCCTGATCACGTGTAGAAGTTGTGTGCCATGATGATTTACTGTCATCTCCAAATTTTAATCATCCTATCATCTATTCTGCTGTTTTCAGGTCCATAAATGAGAATGTTCAATAGTACCAGAGTTAGGACAGGCAACAGGAGACACAGGTGTTCAACATACCTTTTCAGTTTTGAAGTTAATCATATAAATACTCTTTGAGTAGGGTTACCCCACCCTGTTATTTATGTCTGTCTTATGGCAGTTCAATCTGGACTGTGTTTTCTTGGTGTGCTTAAGAGAAAGTCACTTAAAATAGTGTCAGCCTTGCTTCAAATCAAAACGTATTACATCTCCCATTCAAAGGTACGTTACTCTGTCACAGAAATAAATTACTTTGGCTTGGCATGAGTTGTTTCTGACAAAGCCATCTTGGCTATTATTTAGCACCATATTAAAATTTCCTTATGCATATCAAAAGGTAATTTAACTGTGCAGTCAAATGTAAATAAGTTATTACTTTGTAACAATAAGACTATATAATATTACAGTGCTGTTTGATGGTCCAGTTTTGAAGAACAGAAATGTAATGTATGAGATGCTAATTTCAGAATACCTCCAGTGTTAATGACGTTAATAATATGAAAACTTTAAACTTCTTAATGTCTTGTTTGGATTTCAACTCAAGTTTCTGGGAATTGCTCAAGTAGGTTGGTAATTAAGGTACTTTCTGGATGTAATTAGTGGAGCATACTGTAATTAATGAACTTGCAATCACTAAATGTAAAATGTGTTCTTAAAGTACTACAATGTGGATAATGAAAACATTTACAACCTATATCATTCATGGAGAACAATAGTACTCCTTAATATATTTTGCAATGAATCAGTGAGCTCTCTTCTCCTTCTTCAACCCCTGCTGCTGACAGTTATTTTAAGATCAGAATTAATACTTATGTATATACAGCTCCTGTAAATCAAGTTGATTAAAGAAAACAAAATTTTGACAATGCTGAAGCTGAAGCACATTTCCTAAGGTGGGTTACACATCAACTGTAAATGTATAGCAGAATTATTCTGTAATAAATTAAAATGTTTGTGAAAAGCCTGGATCACTAGCTAGCTAGTAAGCATGTTATTCTACTCATTCTGGTCTTTTACTTCTGTATGTAGCTGGGTGCATCCAGTTAAGAAGTGGGAACATACATTTTTGTGAGCTAATATAGTTGATTCTCTGACAGCCAAATGGGATGATAAAATGGAACTAGCATCTTCTACTCTGGAACTTTTTTAAAAAATTCACATAGTTGAAGACAATTTCTGACCAGCTGTTAAATTGGATGTGGAAGTGTGTGCATTCTAAAAGAGCTTCAAATTACCTTGTGGGATGTAGCCATGACTCATTGTAGCTTTTCTGTTTTTGTTTTCTGGAAGTCACCACTTTGAAGGCTGGGTAATGGATTGGGTGGGTCGTTGCTATGTGACAATTCTCATCATCTTATCAGGTGATTCGCACTCTGAATTGTTCAAGTCACGTTTACTTCTTTTTCTGCTTTTTCTGTCAAATCTTGCAGATCACAGTTTGTGAATGGATCCTTGTCCATAGTCCCTACAAAAAGGGGAGTGGGCAACTGGTAGAGTTTTCCTTGAGCTTTCAGTTTCTTTTTTTTCAGAGCAGTTTGAACCTTTGACTTTGAAATCTTTGCACCAAAATAGTCCATTTCTTGAGATAATGACAGCAAAATTAATCTTAAATTTATCAAAATTATTTAGTGGGTTTAGCGGGCATGGTGGATTGGGTATACGGTTGGACTTGATGATCTTTGAGATCTCTTCCAACCTTAATAATTCTATGATTCTATCTCTACTTATAGCTGTGACTCTTAACTATTTTAGAAAACTGATTTCCTGCTAATTGAAACTTTGTATTTTCAGAGAATATGTCTATCCCTACATAATTTGTGCATGTTACAGGGAGAAATGTGCTAGAAATAAGGGAGCTTAAAGTTTTTTACCAGTGATTATCTAAAGGTGCGATAAGCAGCAACACATTTCTGAAGGTTGTCATAAGCACAAAGCTAGCACAAACCCAAAGATTACTGGTCCTACCAGTTGAGGGAGCAATTAAAAACATGAAAGTTGTTGATGAGAAGCTGCTTTGCCTTTTTTTTTTTTCCTTTTCATTTTCTTTTTCTCTTTTGTTTTCTTTTTGTATATTTTCTCTTCTTTTTCCCCTCTCCTCTCTTTTTCCCCTCTCCTCTCTTTTTCCCCTCTCCTCTCTTTTTCCCCTCTCCTCTCTTTTTCCCCTCTCCTCTCTTTTTCCCCTCTCTTTTTCTTTTTCAAGAAGATGAGGAAAATACATCTACTTTTAAAAAATAAAAATAAAGGGATGTAGAAGATATTAGTGTAATTATGTAAATTGGTAATATGTCCAAATTCAGAATACTCCAAACTGTGCTCACTCTATATCAGTAATAGGATTTAGAAGAATTTCAGAAAAGAGCACAAGAAAGTTTAGGAATATTAAAAAAAAAAAGTAGTCACAAGAATAAAAATTGAAAATATTGAGGTTATTTAGTTTGTAAGGCAAATAAGTTGGGCAAATAAAATATATGTAAGCATGTAAAACAGTAACTGATACAGAGAAGAGAACGTGGAATCTTTTAGACTTTCCAGTTTTGTAGCCAGGTCATACAATAGTTGTGTCCAACAGAGGGTTTCAGAATAATAAACAACTTGTACGATGTTTCTTACAAAAATCACAACAGTAAGAAAATTGATTTGATAAATATTAACGTTAATACCTATGATGCTAATACGGAATATCTTTGAAATAGTGGCATTTAAAATAAATTTCAAGAATTTTAATGTGTGGCATTTAATTTCATTTAAAATCTGAAAAAACTCTGAAAAGGTCTCTGTATCACAGAAAAGGTACAGACATCTGTCTATCTTAAGAAAATTTTAGAGCGCTTTGTTCCTTTTCAACATTAATTCACACTCAAGTTAATGTAAAATCACTGGTGTGTTGTAGAGGCTTGACAATTGCTGTTGCTCTGCTTTCTCAGTAATGCTAGGGAACTCCAAAAATGCAAAAGGAGAATAACAAAAATTGCATTATCAGTATATTTCTAATAAACTTTAGAAGAAAAAATTTTAACTACTAGTAACTTATTTTCTTATGAGAACATTAGTCTACATATGCCTGCATTTAGGAACAAGGGCATGCCGATATGTGTTTTGTCTCTTGAAAACAGCAAAGTCTTGAAAAATCCAAATGGTGTTATTGTGCTGAGGTGGTCACGTGGAAGTATTCTTGGATATTCTGCAATTTACTTTTTTCCAAGGAGATCTTCAATGGTGTTTCAATGCTTATTACCTGTTTCACAGGTATTGATGATCTTTACAACAATGTGAAAGCATGTTTATATATGACAACTTGCTAAGTTGGAGGAAAAGAATGGATTTTTATCAGGAGATGAATTACTTTTGCTTTACTAACTCCTTATACAATTTATAAAGTAAGATAACAATATTTTAACAATGGCATTATTTTAAAAATAAAGCTCTTTGTCATCCTTTAATATGTCCATAATGCCAAGACTTGGCTGGCATACATGGCATTAAGAGGTCAGTGAAAGATGACTTTTGGTTACAGCTTAAGTGCACAGAGATTACAGTTTAACTGAGTAATGCAGTAATTTTGTTATATTCTTCAAGGTTAGGAATTTAATAGCAGTTACCCAGTACTTAGTTCAGTAGGTTCCCTTTCATAAATAACCATCATAATGGGCCCAGATAAACAGAGAAATTTTGAGTTCTCAAACAGATATCTTCTGACTAAATTTGTTCTCATGAAAAATAAGCATTAAAAGGCACTTTACTTACGCGTGTATATAAAATTCATCCTCAGTTACTGACTGCTGCAAGTTGTCCTCAGCTGTGTGCTTGTATATGACATAAGTGATGTCAAACTGTTTATCCAAATGACGTTGTCACAGGAAGTAGCTATTATTAGCCCAAACGTTTTCCTGTTAGGAATCTGTTGGAACCTGATCCTGCCTATTTGTTTTTATATTGATACAAGTCCCTGAAAAGGTCATACCCTTTTATTACAAAATCTTTTGCCTCTCTTTTTTTGCTTGAAAAAGCAAGTGAATACATGAACATAATTATGCCCTCTGTCTTGCAGATAACGCAAACAAGTATTCGTCCCCCAAGAAAGTTATATAAAGTCCCTGATCTAGAATTTTTGTAAAAGGGGTATCATATTACGTGTCAGAACAATTCCACAAAGTTCAGAGGTGTTGTAAGGAATGATGAGAAAATTTGTGTAGGGCCAACCTAGGGTTCAGTTAGCCTGAACCCAGCCATTTGGAGCTGTGAAGTCAGAAATGTCTGCAAGAGTTAAGAATCTGTGTGCTTAGCATACAGTTTGATGGTTGTTTTTGTTAGGATAGGCTATCTGACATTGAATGAAGTGAAGGAAAATAGGTATTCCTTTTCTCTGTAGCCATATAAGAGAATGGATCTGACTCTGAACAAATGTAAATTGTAGGGTTTTTTGACTTGAGGTCCAGCTGGTTTTGAGCCCTTTTAAAGGCAATGTTAAGACTTAAAGCATATAATAGAAACAAGGCTGAGCACTGAAAAAGTTGTTTTCAGTTTTCTTTAATTAAAACCATGCTATGTTGTCGGGTATAAATGCATGTTTAAATTACCTCTACTTGGAGAGTCATCTTAACGCCTACTGATGAAATTCAGCACTTTACCGATGCTTGAGCCAAAACAAGATCCTTTAGTACAAGAACTGTTCAATCATTATCATCACTGCAGGATGAAAGATGATATCTTATATAGTATGGTTTACCATACTGGATCAGGATTAGAATTACTCCTTCAATTCTCGTTGTTGATTTGGAATGAATGCATAGGACCATGCAACACTTAGGCCTGGAGAAGAAACTGATGTATTTTAGGTTTTATTCTTACATTACCAAATCATCCTTTGATCCCTTAGAAGATTGAAGAATATTTTATTGTCTTTGAGATTTTTGTATGTAGACAGACACAAGCATTTTCCCTGACGTAATATTTTAACATGCAAAGTTCAAATGATCAATAAGAAACCGTAATTTCTGCAATGCTGCCTTATCGTAGAATCATAGAATCATTATGG